>NW_017534675.1:694304-758429 GCF_001853355.1 Bactrocera latifrons
GGAAAATCATACTCTTTCATGAAAATATACAAATTTTGAAATAAAAATTTATTTATTAAATATCTTTCAAATCTTTTAAAATTATTTAGTTACATGTTTTGTACAAACTTCATTTTGTACGAAATATTTTAAACAGCAAATACACAAATATTGTTTTCTTTGTCAAATAACTTAATTTTTTAAGAAAATAATGCATTGAGCCCATTATATTAGTAATAAACAATTTAAATGATATTTTTATTTACAGCTAAAACATATTTTTTACTAATGTTATATATAACAATTACATATACACATACATATCATCATATAAAACGCAAAACAAAAAAAAAAAAAAAAAAAATCGGAAATCGCTGTCAAATATAATAACCAATAAATAACCATTTTATAAACAAAACTTAAATTACTTCAATATGAGTTTTTCCTTCGCCTGTAAACCTTTGAGAAGTGATGTTACGTTGTTTTGAATTTTATGTTACCATATATAGGTTTTGATTTCACACAACTAAAATTGGAAATTAAAATTAAAGTAGACAAAGCAGCACTCTCTTTGTATACTACCTTGCTTAATTTTACTTCAAATATCGGAAGAAAAAAATTACATCATATCTCAAAGGTCATTTCATTAACAACAGCAAATATTTTTGCTTGTTTCAACAATTTTAAGCTCAAACTAAAAAAATAAAAACACTAGTAAGCACCAGAAGAGAAAATAAAAAAAATATTGTGTTGCGGCATTTTGCTTATTCAGTCGAGTCAGCAAAAATATTTTTTTTTGTGAAATCAGTGCATTACATTTACTGGTCACGGTCATCTTTTTTGACCGCAAGCACAAAAATTGTTATATTTATTTCATAACTCTTAATGTATTAGCAAATATATCGGCATTTGTACTTGAACGTTATTTTGTGCTGTCTGATCTAGGCTACACATGTCATGATGTACTTGAAATTATCGTTTATTCTTTTTAAAAAATTAACACCTTTTTAGGTGACATTGATTTTGTGTAACCTTACGGTAACAACTGACTGACTAAGCGGTAAAGCTGTTTTATAGCTGATGAAGAGGAAGCTTTGTTCGGCGAATTTTAGCGATTAATTGCACTCACCTTGATGGGGCTTAAAGATTGATGTTTAAATAAATAGTAAAAATAGTAAACGAGCTGAATAGTTTTTTTATTTCATATAAATGGGAAATGATGAATTTGTTGGTTATTGTTAAGCTTTTTAGCCAAATATTAGGGTGGTACAATTTGAATGACGAAACTTTGTAAAAAAAAAATACTGCAATGCATGATTTACCAGAAAACATTAGGAAATATTAGAAATGAAATTAATATTACATGACAGTATAACCCTAGATTTTTGATGAAGTTATAAGTTCTACATATATTATAGGAAAAAAATCCTATATAGCGAGAAAGCAGGAAGATGGAACCATGTGTAGAAGTTTATGCAACTGAGGAAAGTTTTCTAAACGCCAGAAAAAGTGGAAGTGACCAAAGAGTGATTCGGGAAGCCGAAAAACATCTATTTGCAAGCGAGCTAATGTGAGAAGGTGAATCATAGGGGTTGTGCGCTTTGCGTGGGACCCGCCACGCAATAAGCACCTCCAATGAAAGAAGCGATAAAACATAACAAACATGATACATCGCTTAGCTTGCTGGCCTAAACTCCAGAGCATTTATTTCTTTATCACTACAATACTGTATATCTTTTTTCTACAATTTAATTCGCGTTAAAATTTACGTAGTTTTATATATATATTTTTTTTTTAATTAAGAGTAACTCCCAGAGTTTTTAAGTTCTGCAATAATATTTTAAGTGATTAAAATTTGAATTCCCGCATCAAAATGTTTTTTTATGAACTGACCGATCTATTGACAGTTGGATTAAGTTCTTTAGCAGCCAAAAATGTTTACCAGTTTTATTTTAATTAGTGATCAATGTAACGAGCTGCCTCGATTAACATATTATATATTCTTCTATTTGCCGGTATAGGCTACAAAAGTTTTCCTGTGAAAGTTAATTCAATACCATTACCTGTAGGACCCGATTTCTTTTACATGTCCACCACTGGCACGGTTGCAGAAGTTCAGACACTAAACCCAATTTTCGACGGTTTCCAAGCGTAAATCGGCCGTTACTGTTGCAATTTCACGTTCGATATTCGTACGAAGTTCATCAATCTTCGCTGGCTTATTGACATAGACCATAGACTTGACCTAGCGTAACAGAAAATAGTCTAATGGGGTCATATCGCATGACCGAGGCGATCAATTGACTGGGCCATTTCGTGAGATAACACGTTCATATAACATATTGTCAATGACGCTGACGGCCCATAAACCGCAGCAAACCGTAAATTTTTCAGGATGCAATGATACCTCATGGAGTACATGTGGATTACTGCCTAACCTATAACTCATATTTTGATTATTGAGGAAGCCATTTAGCCTGAAGATGATTTTTCGATGAAAATTCGGTTTATTTTCAAGTTGTTGCTCAGCCCGGTTCTCGGACATATACGAATCTGGTGAGCAAGCGGCTCTCAATTCAATAAGGATGTAAGCCAAGATCTTTTAGCAAAATTCGTCATGGGAGAGACTGATTTGAGTCTTGCTCAATTGATGCGCTAGCGGCAGCAATATTCTCGATACTACGGGCACTTCTATGTCTCACTGGCACGGGAACATTTTGTATTGCTCCTGTGGATTCAATTTTTTTTTGGATAGACGCTCAATTGTTGATCTGTGCTCTTAAACTCCGAATTTCGGTAGTAAATTTTAATAATTTCAACTCATTGTTGGCTTGTATATTTTGCTATGATGAAATGGCAAACCTTCCTGAATAGAAGAGTTGTCCCTATCGGTCTACTTAGGCAGCGTCGTTTTGAAGAATCCCTATTATCAAGAAGTAGCTCATTTGTCAGACGCGTTGATATCTTACCACTATATCATAGAGCTTCCATACAAGCTCACTGATAAAAATCATTTTCATATATGAAAAACATTTTTATTTGTCGAGGTGTTGGATCATCGTAATAATGTCTGAAATGCCGCCATACGGCTGATCGAGCTAACTTAAGCCGTTGCATGAAAAGCACTTTTATTTGTCAAGGTATCTTCATAAAACAGACAAATAAAAAGATAAAATTCAAGTTATTACGAAGAAAAATTACCTGTTGCAGCAAAGAAAAATCTAAATAAAAAATTAAAAATATTTAACACTTCTGTAAACTTAGTTTTATTAACAAATTTAATTGCATTTTGCATACTTTCATTAGAAGTTAGGACATGGAAAATAACGCTAATTTACATGCATATGTGCAAATACATACATACACATGTGAAGTAACATTTTAGAATTTAACTTTATCTAATTGTCTATCACTTGATATATTATACGCTTCATTTCGTAATTGCCGCTTCAAGAGCAAATTAAATTTTGCTTATATAATTATTGTATAGTATATATTAGTATGTATATAATGTGTCTTAATATTTATTACTCTTCACTTAGTGTCTATTGCTGTCAACTTCTCTCTTTCATTACTGCTTTGTCGACCTTGACTTTTACCTTTAAAAATTTAAAAGTCATCTAACTCATATCAAAAACAACTCAATCAACAAAAAACGTACAAATTAATACATAACAGCAACAACAATACAGCGCAGTACACATTGAAATATTAATCAAAAACTATCTGCTAAATTTATTAATGATCGAAGTACCTTACGGCGTTAAGCACCGTGCATGCGATCATACACACATACATACATATGTGAATATCCATTTCGATGTGTCTAGTACAAGTTTTCTGACACATTTTCGTTTGCCTAGTGCAATCGTCTGTCCGACGGTTACCAGGTAGATAATTGTTCAAAGAAAGTTGAGGCATTTAGAGTGAAATTATGTCTTTGAAAAAGTCTTCTTTTGGATTTTAATACTTATATCCAATGGGAAGCACACATTTGGCGACCTTTAACTGAAAATTTAGAAGAATTCGGAGATAACCTCTTTAGGAAGAGAAAATTCCTTATTGGTCTGAAATATCGCGGTCGAATGATGTAAAGGTATTAAATCTAGATAAAAACTATGTCAAAACAAGAAAAAACGTTAACTTCGGTTGCACCGAAGCTAAATACCCTTCACAGGTGCATTTCTGTTAGTAACTATGTGTTCAGTTTTTATGGAAGCTATATGCTATAGTAATCCGTTCTGAACAAGTTTCAGATCATTCAGTTTGTATGACAGCTATATGATATAGTGGTCCGATATCGGCAGTTCCGACAAATGAGCAGCTTCTTGAAGAGAAAATGACGTTTGCAAAATTTCAAAACGATATCTTAAAAGCTGTGACAGACAGACAGAGGGACAGAGGGACATAGCTCGACATACTGATCATTTATATATATACTTTATAGGGTCTCCGATCCTTCCTTCTGGGTGTTACAAACTTCGTGACAAACTTAATATACCCTGTTCAGGGTATAAAAATTGGTCACTAAGCTAATCGACCGGCTCAAAGCGTGAAATTATTTGCTCACCGAAGTACGCTCTCAATAAATCCATTGATTGATGCAATGTGTGGGAAGTGACATCATCTTGCTGAAACCAAAAGTTCGCGAGATCATGAGCTTCAATTTCAGGCATAAAATAGTCGGTTATATTAACGCAATAATGGTCAGAAAAATTTTTGAAGAAATATGATTCTACCGATCCACAAACCATACCAAACCGTTGGTTTTTTTTTTATGAAATGGCAGCTCTTGAATCTCTTCAGTTTTCTCTTCGTCTCAAATGCGACAATTTTTCTTGTTTATAACTCATTGAGTCGGAAATTGGCCTCATCGCTGAACAAAATTTGGCTCGAAAACGTTGGGACGTTGGATCTTCTTGGAACTTTTCAAGAGCCCATAGAGCAAAGCGATATCGCTTGGGAAGCGGCTTCAGTTCTTGCACAAGCTTTATTTTGTAAGATTTCAATTTAAGATCTCGACGTAAAATCGTCATTTCATATGTCAGTCCGAGTACTGACGTCGGTCGACTATATTATAGGGGATGGTGTTGCGACATGAACAATCTACTCGGAGATTGTAGCGTTGTCTTAGAAAACAAGCTATGCCAAATATCGTGTGTATAACTTGTCAAATAAAAAAAATTAATCATACAGAACTGGTGTTTGATCGTTAATTTTGTATGGCAACTATATACTATACTGCTCCGATAAGAACAGTCTCGAAAAGTGAAACTTCTTGGAAAGAAAACATATGAAAAAAATTCAGATCGGTGTCTCAAAAACCGTGGGAGTTCGCATATATACATACAGCTCGAAACGATGATCATTAATATAAGTATATACTTTATAGAGTCTTCGAGATTTCCTTATGTGTATTATAGACCTTGTGACAAACTTAATATACTCTGTTTAAAGTATAAAAATAAGAAAGAGTATGACAAAAATATATCCAATTGTCATACCTGTGCAACCTGCCAAAAAATAGCTGAAGCATGCACTTGCCCCACAGTCGACGACACTAAATTGGGAGCTTTGAAAATCATTTGCATGCTGTAGGTTACAAACCTTTGTTAGAACATTACCTAATTCCTAGTCAATTGAAATCAAAACCAATCAAAATAAGTTTGCCTATGTTTTTTGTTTGTTTATGGCTTCTGGGCAGACGCAGCGACTGGAAGTGATTCAGTGCGTGCTGGCTTGAGTGTGCACAAAGTTGTTGACCGTTGACGTTGCTTTGTGTTTGTTATTATTATTTCATTTTACTTTTTGCATAAAATGTATATAAATAAACGAAGTGGCTGAGTAGTAACGTGATAGCGAAGACAAAGAAAATAATAAATTAATTAAAACAAAAATCGAATGTGAATATGTATCGATGGTGCGAATTTTGTAGTTGTTTACCGAGCTGCTTGAAATTCTTTAAATTTTGAAGTGACAAAGTTCAATTTGAGTAAACACTGTGATATATTTGTATATAGTATAAGAAAATATAATGTGTGTAACTAAAACAGCATTGATTAAGCGATTTCGCTATCTTTGCGTGCACCTGTGTGCAAAATGCTTTGTTACCGTGTGATAAGATACCGTTATACAGCTGTTAAAAGCGAATATTAGGTAATTTTTTTTCTTGAAGCTATAAACAGTTATGAAGAAAGTAACTTTATTTGGCGACCCGAATTGTATTTTAATTTAAAACGTAATTTACGTCCGATTATTAATTTTTGAAGCGTGTTAATTAACACTCACTACCAATATATACGTATATAGACTCTTAATTGCTATATATGTATGTAGGTATTAAAATTATTTATAAATAGTCATTTATGTGTGTTTGTCTCTATGTCCATTTAGCGATTTCGGCCTACGTCCGCATTTTGTACCTTCTCTTTTGGCTATGGTAGTCTATTGGCATTGATAATGACTTCCTATATCTATCTTGTGTATGGGACAATTTCTGAAAACAAGTTTGCGCCAGTTTTTTATTTAAATTTGTAAGAGTAGATATTTTAGGCTGATTTTTGCATAAAAAGTTGTAAACTTAATTCAATGGCATTGTTTTTGAGTGTGTAGAGCAAAGTTGAATTAAGGGAATTTTTTTTGATAAATTTGCAGTAGAGATGTTCTAAATTGCCAGCCACTGTGAATATTTTTAAAATATAGAATTTAGAGTTGCTTTTTCGTAGAATGATCGTTGTATATTTATCTTCCCATATAATATAATTTCTATATTATAGAACCAGTTTTTTGTGACAGTTAATTTAATCGAAATTTTTGGTGATAAATGAGTTTTTAGAATTCAGAAATCGCATTAAAGTTTTACATTAAAGTAAAAGAAAAAATTAAGAAATAAGAAACAAAAGATCGTTTAATAATCACATATTCATTCCACGTTCGTTTGGACCTTAGGTGCCTATTTTTGCATAAAATGACTCTATAAGAAGTTCTTTCTGCCTTATAGAGTTATTTTATTTGGTGATAATTATTTAACATTTTCTAAATATATTATATTGCAATTTTATATTTTATCTTATGAGAATATTATTTAAAAGGACGCACCTAATGTTGCTACATAGCATAGATATGTATATGTATATCACATAAAATTACATGATTACCTACCCGACCAAAAATTCACAAACAAAATACAAAGCGGTTCATTTCAAAGTCCGGAGTTTGTTTCCTCAGTGCTTTGTTCCGAATATAAACTGCTAAGCCATAAAAACTTAATACCACAAATAAATATTTAGAAAATTTTATGGGTAATTAAATTAAGAACATAAAATTATATATTTTATATGTCTCTGATGAATATATAAAATACAATAAACATAAATTTTTTTAGAATTAAGTAGGCAAAATTAGTAATTATTGTAAACAAAAAAATGAAGCTTAACATTTCAGCAATTAACATTACCACAATTGTATATTGCTTGCTAATCACAATCATTACTATTATTTTGTAATTAGCTAAGCTACTTAAGCAAATAAGCCACAGCAGAGGAGAGCTATGAGTAATCTGAATACTAAATGCAAACCTGTAAACAGTAGTATGAGGAGTAGTAAATAATGTTATTATTGGGCCTTTATTCAAATTTTTTTTTTTTTTATTTAAAATAAAAAAAATTAAATATTTTATTAGATTTTTTTTTGGTATTCTGAAATTTTTGGAAAAAAATATTTTAAACTTGGCTCCACTTTGAATTTATGATACTTCCGACAACGGCTACGCTGATGACTGTAGTTGACGTGAGTTAATATCTTAAATTATTTCGCCTGATTAAATTGATTACTACATGGGAGGATCTATTATTAGGACTAGTGGACAAAATATTTCAAAATTATTTCGTTTAGCTATAAAAATGGGCTGCTGAAACCTATCGATAACTTTTCGATTTATTCTTAATCACTTTGGCATGGAAACTATTTCAGACTGTTGAGGGCACAATAAACTTTTGATCCTGATGCAATCCACATTTATTTATCTTATATCAGATTATAAATCGCTAGTAGTAGCTTTTGACTTTTTTCACTCTAAAAAGTACTATGCCTCTAAAAAGAACACTTTCTTTAATATAATATTACATATATAATATAATGATATATAATAAATGATATATTATCACAAAGCAATGAACGTATTTTATTAAACAGCAATAAGCACTATACAGAGAAAAACACTATCTATGCTGGTTCATAACGTCAGAGTCGCAATATTAGAGAAAATTTAAGGTTTGTGATAGAATCCGTTTTCTATATAAAAAAAGTTGTTAAAGAAGCAATTACAGTTCTCTAAAAGTTGAAAGGCATGAAAACCCTGATTCCAAGACCAATTATAAAACTTGCTCTAAAGTAATCTAGAGGAAATGTGCTGATTAGAACCGTATAAAGTCCATAACTTGTTTAATGGCACTGAAGGTCTTACTGCACATAGCAAGTGTATGGCCGTATAAGCTCTCAGTTTCAGATCATCTGGGTAGGCATGGGAGGGAAGGATTCTCTGGAGAAGAGGGGCAGTGAGTCTTTTACGGATGGATTAACATTTGCGGAGAGGTCTGGTAGGGGAGTACACTTTCGTAAACTTTTCATCAGTTCTAGTTTTAAGATACTTGGTCATTGCAATGTCTTCTAAGCGGACGTGGCTGCCATATATTTTGCAGTGGTGATGATGGAAAAAGTTTAAGTGGACACTGTCCGATCGGGATTCATAGCCGTAGGATTAAGTATCTTACCTGATGTCACCTACATCAATTGTTGGAAAGAAGATTGGTTAGAATAATCTCAACACTTCCATCCCTAATGCCCCGTTTTTTCAGACTAAGACAAGAACAGCTCGGATCTCATACTTTTAGACGTCCATGTGAAATAGCGGAAATATAAATAAAACAAACAGATTTATGATAGGCTCAGGACGTTTTTACGAATAGCTGAAGTCCAACTACGGGAGTTTTTCGTTTTGGCATCACAAATAACTGTATATAAGAGTCTAAGTGTGTTCAATGGTGAAAGATCTATCTAACCTAACCGAAACTAACCTTGCAGTGAAATCGAAAGATATAGTCGATTAGCAGAATTAATACAATAATAGTTATTTAAACTCTCTTAACATTGTTCCTAGAATATAATGCTATATATTTTATGCTGTTAATGCGCCATGTGGTATAGTTAAACCCACTACAGTTTTATACTTTGTCCAATTCGCTTAAAAGTCATAGGCCCCTTTAAACAATGAGACGTTTATAAATCAAGCTATGAACATTTGCAACTCTTTGTCTGCCTTGACATTTGTCGCTTATTATTGTGAGCGCTTTCTAAATCCTCTGCGTCATTTGTTTTAAAGTGCATTAAAAGTATGTACATATGTGTTTATGTATGTATGTCAGCTCTTTTTATCACTTTAATTATGCGCACTTTAGAAAACAAGCACATCGAGTGAAAATTGACAAAAAAGTGAACCGAGAAATTGCCATCTATAAAAAATAAAATAAAATTATACTTAAGATGCAGATTTGGGCAATTAAAAATCTCTTTATAGTCATTTATATGAACATATGTATGTAGCTGCAGGTAGACAGGTGTGTATGAGAGTATAATTTACCGGCGCGCAGAGCACGTAAGAAGCACATTCGTTTTTTATCTACTTACATATGTACATGCATTAGTATGGATATGTTTTTTTATTACATAATTCTATAAAATGTATGAAATAAATTAATATTTAATATAATATGTAATACAATCATGAATTTAAATTCTCAATTAAATGCCATTTGCTGCACCGATATTGGATACATACCGACACACTTCGGCGGCTACTCATAAATATTCCCGTTTGACTTTATAATTTTCTGCGCTCGAACGGACAATTAAAAATGTTGACAGCCTCTAATCGCAATGTTGACGATAACTTAAATATATAGTATATATAATTAGTATTTACGTTTAACAATATTTAATGCTTTTGAGCACCACTGGCTGGCTGCGGTTTTATAGAAACCAAGTGTTTAACGTGTAATTGCTATAGTACGATAGTGACTAACTAGAATTGAGTTGTGCGAGGTACAATAATTTGTATACGGTCAACTGAAATATTCCGTTAAGTAGGTTATTTAATGATACAGGGTTTGACCGGAAAATAATAGGACTGAGTCGATTTAAAAAAAAAAAAAATTATTGAACGAATCATTACAATATTTTACAAACTTTCAAAATAGGCTTCTTCTGCGCGATTTTCAAGCCTTGAAAGCCAAGGTGCATGCTGCTTGGATCCCCTCTACCGTCGGAAGATTGCCTCTTTGTCGCAGGTCTCCCAGCACGGTCTTCAACAGCGACCTCTTCCCGATCCTACAAAAAGGCTTGACCGAAACACCGCACTTCTTGCTAAAGCAACAAGCCTGCTTGATAATATCAAACGTCTCTGTCGCAGATTTACCGAGTTTTACACAAAATTTAATCGCTTACTTCTGCTCTAACGAACAGTGTATTTTCCGTTTGCACCACTTACAGAAAAACGTCGCGCGAAAATGTTTGTCCTGACTCTCCAGGTGCTCGGAGACAACTGACCAGCCGCTCGTTTTATAGTTAGGAACGCCCTTTACCGAAAATCCATTAAAGGTTCAAATCTAGAGCTAAAAACTGGCACCAAACTCATTAACCCATTAATACACTACCATGAATCAGCTAGCATAGGCTATATGAACCATCCTGTAGAATACTGTAGAGCTCTATGTGATGTTCCATAATTTTTCCACCTTCGTTAGTACAGTTTTGATAAGAATTGAGATATTTTTGTACATCTAACATAGATCCAATGTGTGTTGATCCACAATTGAATCATTTTCGACTTACTTTCGACTGTATTGAGAGTTCTTAAACATCTCTCTAATAAATCCGATTCGATAAATATTTATACCCTGAACAGGATATATTGCCATGAAGTCTTTAATACCTAGAAAAAAGCTTCGGGATCCTACATGGTATTATATATATATAATACTAATGTCTGTCCGTTTGTATAAATATCTGAACCAGTCTCACTGTTTTTGAGCTATCGATCTGAAATTTAGCACATCGCTTTTGAAATAGGTACTTGTATGGATTTTTTTTTATTTGACAAGATATCTTCGAAATTTTGCATGGATTAGAGTCCTATAAGCGATTTAATCTCCGAATAATATTTTCATATTAGAACACTAAGTCATATATGTACATATGTAGTTGCAATAGAAACCGATCGAACAAAATTAAGTTCTTGTATGGAAACTTTTTTAATTGTGAGGGATATTCTAGCTTTGGAGAAACCAAAATAAACGTTATTTCTTGCTTTTTTCCTAAATTGGTCCAACTTTTTAATGTTCATTTAAAATTAGATGGCGTTGCCATGGGCATCATCCAACGGGGGGTTTCTTTTCCGAGGCTGTTTTCGAAGCGGTATCTACGCCAATAAAGAAGAAGAAGTTAGATCGCCACATGTCAATTAGTGTATGCTTGAGATTGAGATCTGTATGCTTACGACACGAACACTTTGTCAGGGAAGCTTTATAGATTGAATCAATAGATTCATTGTGAGTTCCCCGAGGTGGATTTTTCAGTTTCGAAATGCATGTGAAGTCTGCTAATTCACGATCCAAAGATAAATTTTGTGTTACGCTGAATTCTTCGCACGAATATACGTATATAAATACTCCAACAGATTGAGCTTGAAACGTATTAAATTATACACAAACAGTGCCGTATGTTGGATTGATTTATAGTTGTTGCAGTTTCAATTCCAATGCGGTAATTTGAGTGCAAATATTACAAATGTTTATCTTCTCTGAGAATATCAATATTATCAGCGAGGTGTGTGGCAGCGCATAAAACTTGAACAGAATTTATTGACAGGTGAATTAATTAAATTTTTGCATAAGAATATTTGAATGAAATCATTAAAATTTTTCAAGTGCTTCTCAATACTCATAAAAATAAAATGAATCCTTATGCAAATTCTACAAATTATATGGAATACTTGTATATTGGCGTTGCCTGTTGCGCTTGTTCTATTATTTAATTGTCTGCTTTGTTTTGATTAAATTGTCAATTACAGGTAATACAAACTATATGTAGATTACATATGGTTATGTATCTCTACTGAAAGTGAATTTATTGCGATCTTACTGAATTATAATTTGTATGTAATTAAGTATAAATTTTATAGGGTGGCTTATTGCTTGTATTGGAGTTACTCTTAAAAATATTTATTATAAACTAAGAACATATAATCCAGTTTATATCTAACTAATTAATTGATTATCGACCGATTTCTTTCACTTGCAGTTACTTAATTTGACTAGCACAAACACTACAAATTTGCCCGCATAATGGTCAAGGCCGAGAGCATAAAGTACGACGACAATCAAGTGCCGTACATCGATTTGGGTACAGCAATTATACGTATGGAGAAAGAAGAAGCACCAGAATGGGCTTTGGAGAAAGCGCGTCAGGAATTACGTGAATTGCCGGAAATAATGGAACCTGCTATTAAAAAGTTACGTGAGTTAATTGAAGGTAAGTATCAACAAAGCTTCCGTGAAAGCTTTTTTGCGTTAATCTTATTTACTGAAATCAAAGCTTTCATAACTTTTTGAAATTTCTGTGAAAGCTTTGCTACACAATATTTGTAGAAAGCTTAAGTAAAGTCATTTAAACAACTTTGAAAGCAAAAATAAAATAGATAAACTCTTTTTAAAGTTTCATTTAAAGCTTTACTGAATAATACTTAAATAATATTTAAAAAGTATCCGAAAGCTCATACATAAATATTTACTATGTTAAATATTTTCTAGTACAAATTTTTGCATACTTAAGTAAAAGTTTTCACTATTATTCAAATTTTTATGAAAGTTTAAACTTACATGAAAGCTCTTATAAAAAACTCCTATATCCAAATTTAAAACCTTAGGTGAAAGCTCTGATAAAAAATCTATCTGCTCTCAAAACTAAAAATAATTTTTGAATATTGTTAAAAAACAAATTTTTTATAGAATAGCTTTGAAAGCTTTTTTATTTTCTCCCATTTTTAATATTTTAACAGAGGAAAAACACTTAAAGCTGCCTTTGGATGATGAATATATGAAAATGTTCCTGCGTCCATGCCATTACTATCCAGAGTCGGCGATGAAAAGGGTAAGTGGGGCCGTAAATAATAAATAATAAAAAATATGGTCGCGTGACATCTAACTTTAACATGGTATACCTAAGCCAATATTTTTATAAAACATTTGCGTCTCTTTTATCCACAGCTCAAGAACTTCTATCACATGAAATCGAAATATGGCGCTCCCTGTGAGAATATTGTGCCCAGTAAATTGCGTAATGTTTTCGAAGAGGACATTTTGGCATTGTTTCCCAACAGAGATCAACATGGACGTCGAATTCTCGCCATTGAAGCAGGAAGTGAGTTGGCAACATAAGTTGACTTAAGCAAATAATGCTGATTTTTAGAATTGTCTTAAAAAATATAAATATTTTTAATTTTACAGAGAAATGGAAACCCTCTCGTGCTCCACTGGTCGATCTATTCCGCACAATACAACTAACAGTAAGTTTCTTTACTTACCTTAATTCAAATATTGATCTTAAAATGTTCGCATATTTCTTCATATCTCCTACTAGGTCTTGGGCTCCATGGCTGAACCGCTTTCACAAATCTGTGGCGCTATAGTCATTATCGATATGGAAGGCCTACCCATGAGCCATGTTATGCAGTTTACACCATCTTTTGCTGCCATGTTGCTGGACTATGTGCAAGAATGCATTTGTATGCGTCTCAAGGCGGTGCATATTGTAAATAATTCCTATATATTCAATATGTTATTTGCTATCTTCAAGCCGTTCATACGCGAAAAGCTAAGGAAGCGGGTAAGGCATTAATGAAAACAACTAAATTTATTATTATTATTTTTTATTAAATTGCGGCTTCTTTGTTTTTAGATTTTCTTCCATGGTAAGGACTGGAAGTCGCTGACGTCGCATGTCGATAAGAATGCGCTGCCTGTGAAATACGGAGGCACCGGCACTTGGGAACTGCCATCCGGCAAGCTATTGGGTGATTTCTTCGAATGCTACTCAACTGATTACGAATGTAAGACACAGTTGAATGACTGCAAAGCAGACTTGGAATTTGTTTGCAATTTTCTTATATATTTTTTTTATAATATGTTTTATCTTTCTTCGCAGTGGCGGACACTTATGGATTTACGGAAGAGTATCAAAAGAAGAAATAGTGCTCTGTGGTGTTGCCAACTTTCTCAATTTTATATAATCAAAATTTATTTAAAGATTTTTGGTATACTAGTTTTTTGATAGAAATCCTTTCATTTACTTAAATGATAAAATTTTAGTAATTTGTATTTATAATATATGAATTAATAGTTCTTTTTTTATTGCTATTGTGATATTGCAGAATTATTTTAGTCAAACTATGTATGTATTTAAAAAATTTATAATTATTGGTATTGTGTGTGCATATTTTATATTAAAATTTTTTAAATCCACTGCTTGCCCGTATGCACCATAGTACCATAAAATTGACAGCGGAAAAATAGAGACGTGTAAATGTGCAGTCTAGTTAATAGTTGATAAGATTTGTGGTGATGTTAAAATATCAAAAGAAAAAAAACAAGTATATATATGTACATACATATGTATATAAAATAACAAATAAAAAAAAATAATAATAATTTGATTTTCTTGCTTTATTTGTGTCGAATCATGCATGCATCAACATGAATGTTTAGTTTCATAAACATGTTCAAACAATACGTTTAAAACGATATGTACTCACCGCTCTTGTTCGGTATTTGTTGTTTGGCTTTTTTTTATGTCATGCAACATCTGCATTTTTCTCTCACTATTATCACTTTATATTTTATATCACTTTTCTTTTACATTACACTTAAATATTATATTATTTAATATCACAATTTTCACTTCATAGCTATTATATTTAATTATCACTTTTTATTCGAATTTCTTTCGAAGCACTTAATATTATTTACTTTTTTCACTGCGTACTTTTTAATATGATCACTGCCGAATTGCGCGGAGTTGAATGCTTATTCTGCACCTGCTATTGATTTTCGTATGCGCACAATCGGTAAACGCAGCATAATTTGAAACTGACGTTGCCGAAGTAATAGTGCACAAAATATGTGTCATGATAGAAAAAATCACATTATTGCAATAACTGCAGCTGACTTCGGCTCAAATAGTTGCATGATATGTTGGGTTTGCCGATTGAGCACATACGAACAAACAGTTGATCGCTCGTATTGAAGACGAAAGTGCGCAGTTATGAAAAAGTAAATAAAATTAAGTGCTTCGAAAGATATTATAATAAGAAATATTAATTAAATCATGAAAGCAAATGTAGAAATCGTTAAATTTGCAAAAAAAAATATGAATAGTGAAGTGAATAAGTGATAATAAGAAAGTGTAAAGCAAAATTGTTTTCATACGGTAAAAAGTATAAGAAAATTCATAAATTAAAATCGCATGCTATAAAGGGACAACAACAATGAATTTCAAGAGTGGTGAGTACATTAAATTTTAGGACCTTAGTGGTTTGTGTTAATAAATTTCATAATATAGCGAAAAATATCAAGTTTTAAAGAAAATCAAATCGGACCACCAATTTGGTCTATATAATATACTTACATATATATTTATGTATAACTCCAGCATGAGTGTAGCATTAAGAAGTATCAGTGAGATGTACTAGTAGTTTTCAAAAAATTTAAGAATTTTCTCTGTGCTTTAGATGAAAATATTTTTATGGCATAGATTATTTGAAAATATGTTACTTAATATATTTCTACTGTGATTTATTTTCATACATCTCTTTTTATAAATTATTAGTGAAAAAAACATTTCTCTGCTAGGGACCAGAATTTCGCCAAATCAAATATTGTTTTGGAAACTAAAATTTGTTAAATCTTTTTATAGATATCTGTTAAATATCTTGAGAATCGGTTTCGCCCGTTTTCTGCTTTTCTCTATTTTTAGCTAACTTTTAAATTTTTTATTAACGGATTACTATTGTAACGGTTTTTTTTATTTACGCCTAAGATTATGCTATGTTTTTGTGTGAAACTTAAGCAGAGAACGTATAATATCAGCAGAGACCGTTTATCATGATACGTTCTCTGGTAGTGCTTTAATTTGTTGATTGTAAAGTGCTGCCAAGTTCGAAACAAATAGTTCAGACACATGGGAAGAGATTTCAGTAAGGTGATCAGTTCATTATTTTTTATAGGGGACAGTTTATGTTATTACATACTGTGCTCAAAGAAATCTTTTGTGGGAGGGGGTAGTTTGGAGTGATAAGATGGGTTCAAACTGATACGACAGAAAGAGTTGAATGTCTGATAAATAGTATTCAGTAAAAAGTTCACGATGGTTTGTGAGATTTGAACCCGTTTAAGGGAAACAGGACCCCATTATTTCAAGATAGTTTCAGCTAAGTGCGAAAGGAGTTCCCGATTGTGTTATAAAGAGAGAGAAAATAATCAACTCAATTGGCTCAGGGATAGCTACATATATTATTGTATGGAAAACTGAAAAAGTAAAAATGTCCAAAATTTTTCTGTTCCGTTTAAACTTTTTTATTATAAATCTTATAAGACGACCGTTATTTTCAAATGTTTTCAGTACTAATAATATGAGATTGAAGGTATGCACGTCATGTACAATTATAACATAACAACCATTAGCTGTAAAAAGTTATTGATAGCTTCTTAACCCAACTGAATCCTTTATTTGTAGAGCCAAAAGAAATCTGACTTAAGGACATGTGTTTCAATTTTACTAATAAGTAGTAGTTAATAGCTTCTATCGCATATCTCTCTATGAAAGATTTCAAGTACATATCCTGCGGAGATCTATAACTATCTATGTACCTATATATATGTACATATACATATATACATTCATCCTTATTCATTACCTGTATGAGCTAAATAATAAAAGGATTCAAATCATTCATTGCAGCTCGGTGATCATTTCTATTGTTTGAGCATTTTCGTTAATGTTATATTGTTATGCCATTTGACACATAAGAATACGTCACCAGTTTGTGCCCATTTTGTAATATATATGTACATATGTATGGTACATTGTATGTATGTATGAAAACAATAGCTTTGTTCCAATCTCATTGATATTTATTTACTTTGTGTTTATCGCATATGATCGAGAGGGGATTTTGGGTCACGAAATATTAATAAAATGCTATAAAGGATTCACATGTGATTTATGTATATATAAGTATATAAAGGGGAAATCTAAAGGCCTTGGATCGATTTGCTCTCGTTGAAAGAATTATCTTCAATATCTTGTACATATGTATGTACATATGACGCACATGACTGGCTAAATACATAGCTCTTTTTTGGGCATAGCAAATGTTACGCTGATATTTTTTGCCGCCACATCTAGTATATCAAAAATATATATGTATGTACGTACTTAAAAAATTTTTTAATTCCTCAATATCATTTGTTTCGCCTAAGAAATGAGTTGGTTTCATTCTTTTCGTGGACATCCAGATTCAGTGCCTTTTCACACCGCACAATAGTCTATTTTGATGTTAATTCATGTTGTGACGGTCATTGTTTTCATAAATTTTTTTAAAGGTTTGTTATACTTAATTAGTATTCGAATGTTTTCGGAATTTTGTTACAATTTTAAAAGGTTCAGTTCGAAGGCAAAGGCACGTGAACCGGTAAGATCAATCTTTTTATATCCTTACCATCCTATGCCTAGAAATGGACATCGTTTGAGTTTGGTATTTGCAATAATATTCCTTAGTGGAATGTGCCTTTTGCTATGCTCTAGACATTGTTTAGCTACAGATATATGTATGTATGTATATAGTTTTATGCTTTCTTCTCTGCCTCATGCAAAACTTCAAACTTCTGATGAATAACAATATCTCTCCATCATCAGGGGAGACCTTTCCAAAGATTACATATGAAAAAATGCTTAAATATTCTAATCTGCTTTTTTTAATTTTGACAAATCTATTGCCTGGTTCGAAACATAATATGTAGGTATATGTTAAGTTCCAATCATCTACTGGATCTTCTCAAGTGTTGTTCCGGAACGGTACTTATTTTCTAGAGATATGCAGAGTATTTTCATATACGAGGTGTGTTCAAAAGGTCGCGCGAATTTTGACTTTTCGCGGGTTACGTATATTCGAATTTCGAATTTTTTTGGCGTTATGTTGGTACTCATGTCCCTCACTTATGCCGACAAGCTCGGCCATTTTGAATGTTCATTTAATTGTTGACAGCTGCTTTGCTTGCACGTGTTTTGGATCGTCTTCGACTTTTACCTATTCAAAAAAATGGATCAAAGAGCCTGTATCAAATTTTGTGTGAAAAACGAAATTAAGTGCGCGGATGCATTCCGAATGTTGACTGTGGCATGCGGAGAAGCTACCTTGGACCGAAGCAACGTTTACAAAATGTTCTCAGAAGGCCGAGAAGATGTGACAAAAATTGGCTTTTGTACCACGAGAACGCCCCTGCTCACACATCGTTGCTTGTGCGCGACTTTTTGGCCAAAAACAATACACTAATGATGCCGCAGCCACCGTATTCCCCAGATCTGGCCCCCTGTGACTTTTTCTTGTTCCCTAAACTGAAGAGGCGCCTAAACTGAAAGGATGACGTTACGCTTCTCTTGACGAGATAAAGACGGCATCGAAGGTGGAGCTGAAGAAGATAAAAAAAAAAAGATTTTTTGAAGTGCTTCGAAGATTGGAAAAACCGTTGGCTAAAGTGTATAATATCTCATGGGAATTACTTTGAAGGGGACAAAATATATATTCAAGAATAAATAAAAAATTTTTGAAAAAACACAAAATTCCCGATACTTTTTGAACATACATCGTACCTAAGCCTCTTATCATTCAGAAGGCATAAATATTAAAAAGGTAACTTCGATTGGTTTATTATATCAGGTCAATTGAAAAGTCTTCGGCCTACCATAGTAAAAAGCACAGTTTTTGGTAAAATACCATTTTTTTTACTCAACATATAATAGTTCGCTTCAAGGATAATACACTGATGATAGCGACCCTTCAACTTTTCGATATAATTTTTATAGTACGATTTGTTTTTTTTTTTTTTTTGTATCAAAAGAGGCGATCATCCTTTTATTCGACGAAAGTTTCTTCCCAGCGAGCATCCTTCCGATAACGCTTGGTACTAGCGCTGTTGATGGCTCTTCCTTTTTCAATGTAGTCAATAAAATTTACTCCGTACGCATCCCAAAATACAGACGTCATAACGTTGTCTGCCGACTGCTGCGTTCGGTTTTATTATGGGTGAACACTTCACCGAATCATTAACTCGTCGTTGTTTTTGGTCAAAAGTGAGTTTGCACTGGACCCACTTTGCACAGGGCTTTCTCATATCAAAATATTCGTGAATGATGTGATATAATATCTCAAACACTAGGAGACTAGTTAGCATATATACTGACAGACGGACATGGCTAAATTGACTCAGCTCGTCACTGATCCTGATAATTCATATACACTTATGTATATATTTTATATGGTATGGTATTATTCCAAAAAGTTAATGTCCTACTCTAGGCCAATATTCGGATATATAACTGTGACTTTACCTACATTTTGGTTAATCATATCCTTAATACTGGGTACAAAACGTCTTAAGTACATGGCAATTAAATTTTTTTTTTGAAGAGTGGAGCAAGCATTCTCTCAAGGTTGTTGTTGTTGTAAAGGGTTCTGTCGAGTTGACAGTCCTTGACCGGATAAAAATTCCGAGTTCGTTCCGGTTACGTAAACCCGACTGTCGTGGGTCGATCTGGAATCTCTCAAGATCTTAGTTGGCGGCAAGTCGAATCAAGTTTTCAGAGTCTCTCAGTCCTACTGAATTTTAGTTCTTGTTGGACAGGATGTCAAAAAATAATATATTATCACTTAAAACAGGACATTTTTTTTCAAAATTTTCGATTCACGTTTTTTATTGCTCCCTATGTATGCATGTACTACTTATGTATTTACATATGCTACGCATGACTGGCACATAACCCTATATTCGGTATAACGAGTGTTACGTTTATTATTTTGCCGTCTGCGCAACAATTAATACAAGTAAAGCGTTAAAAATCAGTGCAGCAGGTTCTTGTTGCTGGCTTTCTTATTTTTTTTTTTTTTTTACAAATTTTTGTCAATTTAGTTTCAACTTTTTTTTTGTTATAATGATTTCCTTTCAATACATTTCCTCCCCGATGTCGACCTCCTTGAATGCTCAGACTTGTAGCAGTTGTAGTTGTTGTTGCTCGTTCAAGAAGAAAAGAAAGTGGCAACCGTGGGAACGGCAACGTGTGCAACAAACCATTAGAGAGCGCAAATGGAACGGTGACGCAGATGCACATGTGCAGCCACTCAAAAGCAACAACACATCAGCAGCAACAACAATCAATAAAAGCAAATTCCAAAATTAGGAAAGAAAAAAAAAAGTTTGTAAAAAAATACACGGCAGAAAATATCCATGCGATCGCTGGTAATTGCTGCGCCCGCGCACAGATTATGAACGATCGATTTAGGGGTTGGAGCTGTGTTACCCAATATTTATGACTGCCGTTTTATATGGATCAACATTATAGCTTGGAGTGGCCAAACATATACACGCAAACATAAATGCCTGTCTGTTGCACCAGCTTCAAGTAACAATTATCAACCAACAACAACAGCAACAGCGTTGATGACGTTGGTTCGTCGCGTTGTTATTGTGATTTCGGTATTTTTTCTCTTGTCTGCGGCGTTTAATTTGTTGAATGGTTTCAAATTTCATTGGAAAAAATGTCGAAAACTAGTGATTCGACTCATCGCCGTGCTTCCAAGAGGATGTAAAGGTATTGTGTCAGCCGTACATCCTTTGAGGCAATATTTTGGTGCGCGTACACATGAAAGTCTAAAGTACACTGGTGGTCAGACAAAACTTAAGAAACATATTTTTTCTAATAATTACTATTTTCTAAATATATTTCGGAAAACTTGACCTGAATAAGCGGAATTAATGGGTCCAGTTAGAGAAGTATTTCAAATAAGAAGGTGTTTGCATTCGTTGAGATCCCATATTTTCTTTACGAATGATTCGTCGACTGAAATTGTTTTTACCCATTTGTCTCTAAACTCAAACAATATCGTAAATCACCAAGGCAGACTTGAAATTCTTCGAGGTAATTTCATATATGAATTTTTCAAAAGCAATATCATAAAAAAATTAACTGGAGAGAAACAGACAAGCCTACCGGATTCACTATCGAGGGGTAAGGCCTGGCGTTATCCTAATGGAACATAATTCCTCTCCCGTTAGCCAAAGCTGGTCGTTTCTCTGCGATTGCTTTTTTCAGACGGTTCATTTGCTGACAGCACGGATTTGAAAAAAGAGCTTGACCTAGGAAAGCAACACATTCTAAATGATTCGCTGGCAATCCCACCAAATATATAGTGAATGAATGAGCTCCAGAAATGGAAATTCTTGAGGTTTTTAACATTAAATCATGTGGCGCAATTTAAGCGTGGGAGTAGTAACTTTTTTCATCTGGTTCGGTCTGACTAGACGACTTCCTTTATTTTATCGATATTTTCGACAGATGAGCCTGAGCCTGAGTTTGAAATTTCTGTAACATAGCCGGTTGGTTCAAATCCCGTTAGATTCAAAGTCGAAACGTTCAGAATGTTTGGAAAGGCTTCGGTGATAATTTTTTGTTGTAGCAAGTATTTTTGATCGATAAAAATTCTTCAAAGAGAGTCGCGAACACCTTGATAACGACCAACACCTTGATCACGTCAATAAAATTAAGGAATTACTGCTTTAGAATCGGCGATTAACAGTCAGAGATCTTCTGACCTCGTTGGAATACCGGAAAGATCAGTGACAAACATTTTCAAAGATCATTTGGACTAAGAAAAGTGAAAGCACGATTTTTTTTTTAGAAAAACAGTGTCGCGTTGAAGTCTATGAAACAATACTTTCCGACTATTAGGATGTCATGAAACATATTATTTCTGGCGATGAGTCTTGGATCTATGCTTAAGACCTGGGAACAGATGATCAATCGGCCGAAGTGAGCCGAAGCCGAAAAAACCACTCGAAAGCAGGTCAAAAATCAAGGTCATGCTGACAGTTTTCTTCGATCATCGAGGTCTGGTACACTCCGAATTTATTTCGACCGGCTGACGGTTT
Source organism: Bactrocera latifrons (assembly GCF_001853355.1). Lineage (NCBI taxonomy): Eukaryota > Metazoa > Arthropoda > Insecta > Diptera > Tephritidae > Bactrocera > Bactrocera latifrons. Next base: position 716,594 of record NW_017534675.1, read on the forward strand.
GATGGAATACTATTTCAGTGAATTATGGTCCGACATCTCTTGTGTTTTGCATCACGATAATGCATTCATTCTTCGTGAGTTTTTCGTCATTTGTTCAACCAATATCGTACCGCAACTAGCGTATCCTCCTGATTTAGCTCCGTGCGACTTCTGGACATTCAGCAAACTAAAACGACCGCTCCGGAGAAAAGGTTTTGAGTCGATTGAAGATATTAAACGTGAACCGCTATGCGCATTGAAGGCTATTACGGAAATTGAATTTATCAACTGTTGCTTGGATTGGAATAAAAAGTTGGTATAAGTTAATATTAAGGTCAAAAGGGATTATTTAGAGGGGGACAATATAGATTTTGCAGAATAAATTAAGAATTTTAAAATTATGAACCAAGTCTTACTATTTTTTACTCATAATAGTAGGCTGCAATAATTGTGTGACGGCCACTCTGTTTTAGACAATTTCATGTATTTCCGATATAATTTTTTTTAAATATTGCGAAGTAACACAAAAATGTATCAAAAGTTATAAAAAAGTATTTTACTGGAAATCGTATGTAGCCGCCACTGTACTATGCTCGTACAACATCTATGTGTGTCGACACACACATACAACTACTTGTGGTCGGGGTAATCAAGTGAGGCGAGCAGGAATTTCAAGAATGCATGCCTTTTATTGTTAATTGAGTAGGTGCAGCCGCAGCCGCAACCGTTGGCATCGGAGACAAACGAGCACTAGCGCTAGTGCGCGCAATGTGAAAACTAAAAAGAGATTACAACAAAATCGTTGGTAGTAAACACAGTTACACTGTTACACTTGAACACGCACATCCTTAAATGAGGATAATTTTGTAAGAACAGGCATACCTTTCGTCCCAGCAGCGCTTAATTTATGTATCCCCCCTCGAAGATGCCACCACACTCCGCTTCTCAACAACATAGCACATCCGCTCGAATGCTTTTGATACAATTGCAGCGGTAAAGATTGCTTCCAGGAATATATTTATCAAATGCAATGCTGCAACTATGCTGTACTATAGTATAGTGTCGATCATGTGAGTTTGTGTATATGTATATGCTTTGCTGTTGTTGTATGACGCATTTCTATTATGTTTTCTAATTAATTTTTTAATAAAAAACTGTAATGAGTTTTCATAACTGGGGGATGCAGGAAGTAACAATCATCAATCGCTTCAAGCACTTGTTGTTTATAAAATTTCAACAATCTTATTTATTATTTCGTGTGGGAAATTGTATTTCTTTTGAAAGGTGGCAGTCATATTTTTGTGTAGCCTTTCCCATGACTCTGGGGTCGGCAAAAAAAATCCGGATTTGGATTTGGGATTCTTTTTACTTCGTAATGAAAATAATGAGCTCATTTCAAATGAAAAGCTAAATAAACAAAACTAAAAACAATCCAGTTATTAGAAAGGTTAGAAAATTTAAAATTTTTTCGATAGGATAAAATTCAAAGTCCACATTCACAGAGATCATTGTAAAAATTTTACTTTGGGTATCACCCTGCTCACTAATAGTTAAATTTGTCTCACAAACTACTCGTCATACGATTTGTACTTAGTCTACAAAAACCTAAACTTGTCTACGTCGACTCTTTATAGTTTGATACACTTGACATAGCTTTGGTCTAGCTTCTTTAAAAAGACGGAGAATATTCTTTTCGGGTCTGTAAGGTGCACTTTTAAGGAAGATGGAGGAATCTCTAGACTAAACTTTTGTCTGGCGAGTATTTTTCCAATTTTGGAATTAAATAGAATTATGGGGCAGCAGTTTGTAGTCTAATTAAACCAATTTGCGGTGGTGAAGGCAAAGGTTTTAGACGTTGCGGTATTGTGATGAAACAAACCTTTTTTTCGTCAAATATAGTCGTTTTTTCCGCAATTCTCCGTCAAATTAGGCCATTAAATGAACCGAATTAACAACTGTCATTCTTTGCTGAAACGAAATGAACAATGGTAACAGGTGATGAAAAGTGAATCAAATACGACAATAATGGGCGAAAAAGATCATGGCCCAAGCGTGATGAAGCTCAACAAATGGTCGCAAAGCCAGAATTGACGCGTCGAAAGGTTATGCTGAGTGTTTGGTGGAATTGGAAAGGACTCATCTACTATGAGCTGCTCCAGCCGGGTCGAACCATTGATTCAACATTTTACTGTCAACAACTGATGAGTTGAAGTAAATAACCGAAAAAATGGGCACAGCTGATCAACAGAAAGATCTTTCATCAGGACAACGCAAGACAACACACATCTTTGATGACTCGGCAAAAACWGGTAGAGCTTGGCTGGGAAGTTTTGATGCATCCACCATGTAAGCTCTGACCTTGCACCACCTGACTATCATTTGTTTCGGGCAATTCAGAACTCCCTCAATGGAGTAAAGTTAGCTTCAAGAGAAGCCTGTGAAAATTAATTGTTGCAGTTTTGCGCCGAGAAACCAAAAAAAGTGTTATACCGATGAAATAATGTCTCTAGTGGAAAATAGCTAAAAGAGGTTGACCAAAATGGTATATATTTGGTGCATTAAAATTCATCACAAATATAAAAAGGAATTGAGTTGAAGTTCGATTAGAAATACGAAAAGACTTTTTCGACTACCAGTAAAAGCATATCATTCTTTGAAAGCTAGCAGGATAAGTAATTGACCGATCGTCAAAGTAGATTAAATACTTATAAATATTATAAGTCAAACTGAACAGACCGCATACGGAAGTCAGATCCACTTTAAATCCAGAACAAAAACTGTAACTTTTTAAACAGTACATACATATGTATGTAGGTATAGTTTTGGTTTAGGATACGGAGCACGTCGCAAAAGCTCGTAGAACGCAAGCTCACATCTGTAATATACACATATAAAAACATGTTGCCATAAGCATGCATCACCCTGCCCCACTTTGAAGCTGTTCTACTTAATGTCAAATGCGAAAAGTAGAAAGAACAACGCTTAATTACAACGAACCATATTTTGTAGCCACTACTGCATTAATACGCGGCGGTTAGCAGAGCACGCATGCGTTTAAGCGCATCCGGAACCACAACTGATGAAGACAAGATAGCTGAGAAAATCCAACTCAAGCAACAAAACAACCGGTAAAAACTGGACTGTATCAAGTGCACAAGGCATTGTCTTGAAGAAGCGGCGCTGCTGTGCAATGAACAGAAAAGAATCCGCATGCCGTAAGCGGCTATGTAACAATGTCGAGGTAAATCTTCACACAAATAACAGCAAAAATAAATGTTTGTAAAATTGTATAAGGCAAACAAACGACTGACCGATCAGTGCAACTTTGCAGCGTCGCGCAATCAAGAAATCACGGCAACGCAGCGCGGCGCAATCGGACAAGTATGCGGTAATTCGCACAACGTGCTGAGTTCCCGATTGGCGCATTGGACCAAGAGGTCGGCGAACAGGTGGACGAGCTGGCGCAAAACGCGCGGCGAGTTTGTGGTACATATCGGAATTTGCGTTTGGGGCATAGCGGCTGTGCTTATTCGAACGATGCGTTGCAAGAGAAAAATGGGAAAGAAAACGAAGCAAAAAGATCGCAAGACAGCAACATTAACAAAAACAATACGCGCTTATACGGGCAAATTGAAACGGATGTCTGCAGATGCGCACACAATATCTGAGTGTTATACAAGTGTGCCGTTCATAAACACACACCTCAAACGTGGCAGCATACGAAGAACCGGTAATGGAGCGGGTGAATGCACATTTTTGCACTACTGGTCCACTTTATCGTTGCTATGTCCGTTGTTGTAGTCAGTCGGCCACAGCTTCGCGCCATAAAAATTAACCCGCTACCCATTTGCCCGTTAGAAGATGATGCGGTCACACGCCACATCAATACCATCCGTTCGCGTGGACCGTTCGTTTGCGCCAGCGATCCATATTTGCGCTTACGTGACGGCAACGACGGCGGCGTTGTTGATGAGGATGATGACGTACGCGACAGCCCGGACGAGTTGCCGTCTATGTCGGCGCAGAAGTACAAAATACAGTTCATGCAATACCAAGTCACACAATGGCTCATCGACTCAACAGTCTGGTTGTTCTCAGCGTCTGGTCCGAAACCGTCTCGCTATATGTTTAACCCATTGGACGTTGGACGTTGAACGTCCGCATGTCGGCCGTTACCAATACAACTTTCACCTTTCACGTAATCTCTGAACGAATGAACCGAGTCCGCTTTGGCCGCACCGGATTGCGGTTGTTGTTGCGGTAGCAGTTGCGCATTACACCGGCACAACGACGGAGTTTGGCGAATGTTTGGGGTGCAGTGCAGGCGGTGGCGGATAATGTTACATTCATATTTGATGACGGAAATTTATGTTGTTTGTCTGCTTGCTGGAGCTCATTATTTGTTCTTAATGAAGAAGCGTAGAAAATGGAAGAAATGTATTTAATATTGGCTAACAGGTTTTGTTTGCCGCAAGAGGCAGCAAACAAAAAATGAAAACAGCAAAGAAATAGCTGTTGAAGCAGGCAGGTAGCGACCTCGGCGGACAGATCCGTAAACAATTAGTGCATTAGCACTTCTAAGAATTCTCTGCACTAAGCTGAACAATTGAACGGTTGCACTGAAGATCTGCTTGTGTAGAAGATGTGGTGCTCAGCTTATAGAGATATGTATGTGCCAGTCAGAGCTAAGTTCTTCTATTAGTTTATTGTCAAATGTGGCCTACATCTTATAGATTATAGTCACGTCAGTGATATAGATAATTGAGGTCACCTTGCCTTTCTTGATAAGCATTTGACCTAGCTTCAACATATTCGGTTTGAACTCTTAGATAAATGCGATGCCGTCGTTTGATATGACTTGGTTATCCTGATTTCCCCTGAAATATGCCGTTTATTGAGCTGGAATGTCTTTTGTCACCGTAACTGAGGGCGGTTTGGCACTTAATAGGTTGTGTCCTCATTTCGCTGCCGTGACAAAACCTTAAATTACAAAACATCCTTTTTCTAATACGAGGGTTGCTTTTTATATTTTCAAATGTTAATTATCGAAAATCGAGGTTTCAGTCATTTCAGTCGAGCTGCCATTTCGTTTCGACTGTTGGTTTCCTTATTTATTGAAACTCATTCATATTGACTCAGAATTTACTGTTCTACATCGCCCTAGTTGTGTTTTTGTGACAGTCTCATCTCCCATACAGTTGACTAGGGTTTACTTTCGGGCTCATATGCGTGTAATCCACGATTCATCGGTGTACTACTGCTGAGATAACCCATGTCGAAAGTTGTAAAAAAATTGTGCGAAACTGTTTTGCGGAGTTACCTTTCGTTGGCCGAGATGAATATTTAAGTTACTGTAAACGAAGTTTTACTGTCCGAATGAACGCAAACAGAGGTAGACCTCCACTCCGTTGGAAAGACTAGGTGGAGAAGGACGTGACTTCGCCTGGAGTCTCCAATTGGTGCCACATTGCGATGAGAAGAAACGTCTGTTTTTAACTAGAATATAACCGCGTAAGCGGGGTCTACGCCAGGAATTTTACAATAAGAAAATTAGTAAGAGAAGTTCGGTCCCCGTTAATTTATTTTCGAATTAATTCACACAAAACCAAATTATGCTTTAAGAATTATGTCAGTTTTCTTGTCCAGCAGCACCCTTCGTACAATGATAATGATCTGTGAAGCTACACTAATTTCTTCAGAAACCTCTTCAAGGGTCAATTGAGTTAATCATGAGTAACTGATAGATGAGTTAACTAATGCATTTGACTGAAGATTGTTCTAAAAATAAAGTAAAAGAAAAGTTAAGAGTATTTCCATTAGGAACGTCCAAGAAAAATTTCGAAAATTTCCATATTGTTTTGTTGTCTTATTCCACCAAATTTTACAATGAAGCTAAATACTTCTAAAACCAAACATCTGACTGACCCAAGGAGGTGACTCATTCAATTAAGATTTATATTATCGAAATATTGTTTCTTTGATTTGATATCTGGAATGAATAATTATAGTGAAATGAACAGAAGTTACTTGTTTAGTGTGATTTGCTAGGAATCACGCAATATGAGCTTTCCGAGTACGGTCAGCAGTGCCAATCGTCCAGAATTATGTTTCAACGGGACATCGTCTGGACGCGCACATCGATAGGGACTTGCCAGTAGCTACGAAAGTTTGGTTGGGAGGTTCTAATGCATGCACCTTATAGTGTGGATCTGGCAACAAGTGATTACCAGTTGCTGCGTGTGAAGATCGACTGCCCTATTTAGGTCCCAATAGGGAGAGAGTGAGAAATGCTTTGAGAGTGGTATTATGAAATTAAAAGCAAAGTTCCAAAAAGTTATCGAACAAAATGGTGCATATTTGAATTTAAATCGGATATTTTTGGTTTTGAGGGAAACTAGAATCTTACAAAAATTGGAATTTGTTTCATTGGTGGGTTTTCTCGTAAAATATCTTGAGTTTATGCTTTGAATAATAGTGTTTTTAGGTCTACTGGATCTCTACTATAAGTACAGAATTTTTTCAACTTTTGGTTTTGAATTATTCAGTAAAAATTTGTTCTAATATTTTAAACTCTCTGTGTCGATGAAAAGAAAATACTCAATTCTTTAATTAATACTTTAATTGTCTGACCAACAAACCCTTAATAATAAATTTTTGGTATCAAAAACTAGTGTTTTAAAAACGCACATTTTGCATTATATTTATATGTTATACAACTGCATATACATATGTGTCTGTATATGTACTTTATAAGCCCGACTAGGACTACCACGAAATTGTAGAAATCTAATTTACTTCCACGACGATGATTTCCTGTCAAAGGAACGAACGTTGTTACTTCCGTAATTTCCGCTGTCTAAAGGAATTTCAATATTTTCCACATCGCTTTCATCAAGCTAACGGCTGTTGCTATTCCTCTCACCAAAGCCCCCACTCCTTCCGTGCCCCACGCACTGTGGTACCATCACCACTTGAGTTGCATCAGGAAGTGCTGCTGTGCACATTCATCTTTCAAGCCTGCCGCAATTGTACTTTACCGTATCCACCAGCCCCCACCATTTAGCGACCTACTGAACATCCGTTCATTTCAACGCAACACCAGCAACAACAACTGAACTTACTGTAGCTCTGTCATCTACCGTTTATTGCTGTGCTGGCAACGGAGAATTTTGTACGACAAACCAACCCCTCTGGCCGCCACTCTGGCAGCAAATTCATATCTTCCTTCCATGTCATCGCCATAACTGTGCGTGCCAATAAGGGCGGCAGTTTTTGTTTTTGTTGCCGCTACTGGGAGGTCGAGTTGTTTTCGCATCCTCACACCCTTCGCCATACGTCCGCATCCGCAGAGTTTATTATTTTGTTCACTCATCTTCTCATCCCTAGACACCTTGCGTTGTTGTATTGCTACTGTAGTTTTGTTGTTCGTGTCTTGCCAGCTCAATCGCCTGCGGCTTTTGCTCTGTTCTGTAATATTCACTGCTTTTACTGCAGACTCCACCCCGCTCAGCGCGCTGTACTCATATTCCTCTGAGTCTGATGCGCTTGTGAATGCCTCTTCCTTGAAAGCGCTCAACTTCCTGTTTCCGGGATATAATGTTCATATTTTCGAGGACATTTTCAGGAAATAAAGTACGTCGCCCTCAGATTTTCCTGTCTGTAATGTGCATGGTTGGCTCACTTGTGTGTATACATATTTGTGTACACTGGTTCGATCGCACCCACGCCTTCTCCTTTCCATTGTCAACCGTCTTGTTGCTCTACAGCATTACACAGTTTCAATAGCTGACGTGTTGGTTCACACTGGCTTAGTGGCTTTCCAGCGACCCAGCAACCCAACCACCATGCTGGCCGGCACACGATTTTGCTGACTCTGTGGCGCTGTGCTCAATGCTTTTGCATGGTCGGAGGTCGCATGGTTGACAGTCTGGCTGGTTAGTTGGTCGGTCCGTCGGTTTGTCGGTCGTGCGGCCATTTGGTCGGACGCTTGACTGCTTGGCTTGGCTTTGCTTTGTGATTTGTGTATCTGCAAGGCATGCAGGAAGACAGTAAGGCTGCGACACTACAGTTTACTCGCACCATGATATTGCTGCCGTATGTTGATGTGTTTATAAACTGAGGGCGGCGATGACTACGACGACGACGTCGACCAGGCATCCATTTCCTCTGTTGCAACTTTGCAAAGTTTCGCTTGTGTAATGTGTAGGCTTGTGCCTTCAGTTAAATAGTACCGTACTTCCTGTGCGACTGTGGGTTGAGTGGGCGTCCGCACTAATCATACAGGGGCCATCACAGCCCATTCCCGTGTCGTAATAACATCGATTGTTCAGCATCATTTCCGCATCACAGTCGTGTTCCGTACTGCCTAGTGTTGTATCCTCCTTCAGCAGCTTAGCTGCTTATGTTCATATTGTGTTGTGTTGTATTTTTTTTCGAATCCTCTTCATTGCTGTAGCCTTCATAGACTGTTATTCGACCTAAAGTTAGCGACGCGCAAGCCATAAAGCACCAGTGGGTCAGGTGTGTACGTTGAGTAGGCAGGAAAGTCCGCTATGCTGTGGTGTGTCGCACATTTGCCAAGTGCGAATACTAAAGCCAGTACATTAACATTCATACATATCTCCGTGACACATCGGCCGGCCTTCTTGCCTTATTATGGTCATTTGTATGCGCACACAAATGGATTTGGCTCGGTTGCTTTGATTTGGTCTCTCCACTTACATCGCCCCTGTACGGTGCATGCAGTGTGATGAGCCAAGCAGCATAAGGATGATTTTACAATCAAGGATTGTGGGCGAAAGGTTCCGGATATCCGACATCGAACTCAGTCTCTGCACATCTATGTGCGGAAATGAGAAAGTTTTTATTTCCTGTCTTCAATGCAAAGTCACACATGAGGATGTGTGTAGCCGAATTCATATGTGCGACTGCTGTGACGTTAAGTCACATTAGAAAAAATATTAAATTTGTAGACAAGTGGTATATTCAGCCGATGCAATACGCACAGGTAATCTTTGTGGCCTTTTAAGACCTCTTATAAGCATTTTTTCTATATTTTCAAAGTACATATGGAATATTAAACTTTATAGACAATTTAGAAATTAACAAATATATATATAGTAATATCCTCGTTGATTATTCGAGAGTCTCTAGCAACCGCTTAGCTTAACAGGATGACATTTTGATTTTCAAAGGACCAGAAAACTTCAGTTGTTGAAAATTTTTATCTCATAGTTTTGCCATAGGCTCTTGATAACTGACTTGGGGTGAAACAATTTTTAATTCTCTATTTCTAGTTCCTTATTTTTTGGTAACCATGTTTAGGAGTTAGATAGTTGATATACAAGGTTGTAGACCTCATAATAAAATTGAAAGCGATTAAATTATTTCTCGAGCAATTTCCTTTATTTTCTTAAACCGTCATAATAATGATGCCCATATCTTCGCTCCCACTTGAAATGCGAGCGCCAAACAGTGGATAATCTTTGCATGCGCAAACCTTCTTTGATTGGTTTAAACACTTGTCCATGCAAGTTGTAACTTAAGTAAAAATTAAGATATATTGATGAAACTTGGTACATATGTTCCTTTGAAAAAGGAGTTTGTAGATGGGCGTAATCAGACCATTGACACGTTCACAAAACGTTATTAAACGGACACGTATAACAGAACCATAACTGAGCACAACATTAAGGTTGAAACTCTAATTTGGCACAGGGGATCGCAGTAGCAAGGGGCACTTGTGGAAAAGTGGGCTAGGACGAGCCCTCTAATAAGTGTAGTCAACATATCTCCTAAACCACTAAAGCTACAAAAACCAAATTCGCGCAGCATAAATATTGTAAGAGTTTCTATAGACAATGTGAAAATAGATGAAATCGGATGAGGGCCCCTTCACTTCCCATATAACGGTACTGATAAAAACTACTAACTCAATAACTAAATACGCCAGAGACATTAAATTTTACTCTCGAGATGGTATGAGACATATTTTAGGGGTGGCACCGTCCACTTTAAGTAAAATCACATATCTCGGGGCTTGCTCGACCGATTTCAGCCGAATTTGATACATAATATTTTTATGTTACTATGTGAAAATGTGCGAAATCGGATTGAATTTCATTTGAAGCTTTCTTTTTCCAATATAAAAATCAGGATTCAATTAAGATAGTATATCACTATAAAATTTGTGGCTTTGAGGTGTGCCACCTTATAACTTATAACTTAAGATTACTAAATTGAAGCAAAATTATTGAAGCCTCTGGGTATTGAATATGTGGATCTGGTGCTTATAGTTGACTTTTCACCGGAAATATCGGTTAATGTAGTAAGTCTGTGTGTTGCAAATGGGTTCAACTGGGTCAATACGTCTCTTGGCCTCTATATACCTAATGTAAATATTTTCGAATCTCCGGGTGATTTTATATCGTATATATCGCCCAATATGTCAGTTATCTGAATAAAATTTAGAGAGCTTGTTTTTCTAGTAAAAATATAAATATAATAAATATAATATAAATATAAATAAAGATATGCCTGTATCTCAAAAATTGGTTTATCAATAATTTGTTTAGTTTTTCCAACTTTTAGCTGTCTTTATACTGAATATACCGTCTAAAATCGAATGAAAACTTGAACAAGACCTCATATAACTTACAAGGCTTTGAACCTGAAGGTATTTCCCTGGCTTTGATCCTGGCATATTGCAAGAATATGAAATGTTTGGTTATACCCAAACTTAGCACTTCCTTACTTGCTTAACTGATAAATGTACCGGACCCTTCCTCGATACTACTCGAGAAATTCTTAAAGTCTCATTCTTGAAAGACTTGATATTTCTTAAATTATTTCATTATAACTTTTGGTTTCGAAGACTTGAAATTCCTTCAGATAGTTATTTTGTGATGGAATGAAATGTAACACATTGAGATATATTTGTAGATCCTTTCTTGTCATTACTTCCATAAACACAATAACCGCAAACCAATACCAACGAGGTTCTGAATAATAAGCGTGGTGATTTGATTAACTCTGAAGGGCTTCATTTTATGAGTTTAATCTTTCGCGTTTTAAAAAATACGGGTTCTAGAGATAGGCTGATAATACTTGAGTATTGAACAATACGCTTGAGTCTGCTCAAAGTGATCTCCTGCGTTTCACCCAAAAAGCAATGATTTCAATATTTCCTTCGTAATTTCGTACCTCCTAGTTAGACTGACATTAAAATTTGTGAAACAATACAAAGGAAACCCTATATTGATGACACTTTGACTAACCTGAGAGATCCAACAGGTTTTCATCACAGTTTAGCCAGAATTATAGGCACAAGTATAATTATATGCAAACGTCCAAAATCCATGCTGCAAATAATCGGCCGGTGCCGAACAAAGGGCACTTATTTTTTCGTGACATATCAGGTGAACGCCTGAGTTTATTATGAATGAATTCAACAGAAGTCCATTATGTATTGTTCGTTAAGTAGATGGCTTGCCATGAAAAGGAAATTTAAGCCAACAATTGGATATCAATTGATTTGTGTTCCCAGCAAAAGCTCAATTCTCGCTTAAACACTTTTGTTGAGGGTTTGMAAAAAAAAAAAAACAAAAACCCATTAACAACAAAAAAAAGCATACGAAACTTGTTCGTGTGCAATTGCTGAAGTCCGGTGTCCGTCTGGAGTGTCTACAGTTACTACGCCGGTGATCGCCTGCGCTGCACTTATGGGGTAATCATATTGGTTTCACATCAGCTTCCGCATTATTATAAGCCACCTCGTCCCCACCCGTACGTCACACATTACGAGTATATGTCGTTTCATGTGTTTTTGTTGTAGTGAATCCCTTGTTTTTGCTTGCCATACTTCATTTCATTGCTTATTGCTAGCCGGCCATTGATTTGTATGTTGATTGTTGTGCCTCACATTTTGTCCTTTTTGCCGCATTGATGAGTGTCATCAACGCCACCGATCAACAATCAACCATCAACGATCGCCGATCAACCGGATCGTTGTTTGCTTGTTGATTGTCGCCAAGAGCCATTACAACGCTTAAACTTTGGACGTCAGCCAATGGTAAGTAAGCGCGCTACAACAATAACAAGGCCACAACGACAAAAACAATAAGCGATTGTAAAGGATACGCTTTTTTGTGGTCAATTGAGATCGAGTTCTCAGGTTTTTCACCTATGTACGTTTGTAAGCGCTCAAGTAATCTGATATTCAGGTCACACACAAGAGGCCACATCATTTTTTTTACATAATATTTACGTACTGCTGCGCCCGTGCACTTTGTGTTTTGGTTTTGCTGTGCTCTGTGCTGTGGCGTGGTGTGGTGTGGCACGTAGGGGACCAACCTTCTTCGGTTGCCCCTTTCGGCTCTTTTGCTTCTGCTTTTACTGCTACTTTGCCTATCTAAGGTACTCACTAGTCGGTCGTTGTGTTGTGTTGTGCCTGACGTGCCCCATGTTTTTCGCCCTGCACTTTCTGCTTCCTCACCTTCTTTCACCTTACCTTGCGATCGTGCACCTCGTTCCATCTAACGTACGCATGCGTGTGTGCGAAGGTGCGTTTGCGGCACTGGGTGCTTGCTGTTGGTAATCAAGTCAAGCAGGTAGCTAAGTACAAAATGCGATAGCAAGGTGTGCAAGGTGCATTTTTAATGCCGCTCTTTATTATCGTCTTTATCCCCCTCCCTCTTCCGTCACTTTGCTTTCCCTTCTCGCATGCATGCATTCGTCTTACGAGTCATCAGCAGTCGTATTCCGTTTCTAGGGTTTGGTCAAGCAGCAAGCAGGCGCAACGTCCACCCGCCAACCGCACCGCCCCACAATCGCGGAGGCCACGCAGGGCCGTGTGTGTTGCGCATGCGCGCACGTGATGGCATTTTAAACGCCGCCAACACCAACGCCAACGTTTCACCGAAATGACCACAATTAAGCGCTTATGGCACTTATGCTACTCGTGGTACTCGGCTCAGCTACCGACAAATCGTCGCGCGGCATCAACGCTTAACCTGAGCCAAGAGTCAATACGCTGCACGTTGGTTCCTGCAATGCTTGATCGCCGCTGACGTTCCACCCAATTGGTATGCATACATGTAAATCCGAACAACAAAGTGTTTATTTCATTTGTGTTCTATTCGGACAACCGAAATGTTCTGACACCGTGCAAGAATGTTTTGAACCGCTACGAAAATGCATTCGGATAACAACAACTACAAGTACAAATGTGGCGTGTGTGTGTGCGCATGTGCGGTATCTTAATTTTAATGTGCGTTACAGGTGAGTAGGCTCACTGTCGTTTGAGTGTGTGTGTGTGTTTTCGTGTATGTTTACATGATGGAGTATGTCATTGCTCTTGTGGTTCCAATACACTATACGAAATTTCTTGCCAAATTTGTTGTAAGTAGTTCTAGCGCGCTAAAAAAAATTAAAAAGATATTCGTGATTTGGGGTTGGGAATTATGTCGTTTTTCTGTCATACTCTATTGAAAATTTCATAAAAAGAAATGTTTCTGCTTCTTATTAATAAAGTTGGTCAGAAATGTCGTCATGATTGCAAATGAAATGCAAAAAAAAATCTTGCCACCGATATTGTACTTTTGTCTTAAGCAACATATCCTTCACTTTTTTTTAAATATTTTCATCAGTTGACGTCGAAGGTCGTCCAGAACGGGGCATGTCTTCATCGATCTCTCGACCGCCTTTAAAGGCTTTGTATCACTCGTATGCTTGTTTTTGATAAAACTGAATTCCCGTAAGCCGCTCATATTTTGCTTTGCCAGTCCTAAAAATTACCCTTACACAAATTTGTAAAAACGTTTGACAAAAATAAAAAAAAGGATTTTTGCAATAATAAAAAAGTTTGAATAAAATATTTAATTTATTATTGAAAAGAAAAAAACATGAAAGTAGACCGCTTTATCTCGAGGAAATCCATGGCACCTCATTAGTGGTTATATCTAGTGGACAGCGAAAAACGCTTCTTTGGAATAAATAAATAAAAACGATGCACATTTTCGTAATTTAATGTACTTTAATAATCGACGATTCATTTTATAAATTTTGGACTCATTTTATCACAAAAAAAGATGTCTTTATTTTTTTTTTAGGAAAAATTTTACATTTCTGAATAGCTTAAATTGGAAATGATTATCAAACAACTATTTTTTAGACCATTACCTGAAAAATATATCAAAGAATTGCATGCAAAAATTTGGAGACGATTTGCTCAAACTTTTTGGAGAAATTTTTCATTCAAACTCTGAAAACGGCGTTTCGAAATTAAAGTTTTTGAACAACTTTTAATAATATACTCATATCGCCGATTCTCAAATTGTTTTTATTATTTTATTAATTCTTTTCATTTTTTATATAATATTCCTAAAAATTGCTATTTGAGAATCGGCGAAATGTGTATATTAGAAAAGTTGTTCAATTTCGGCTTCAAAAACTTTAAACGTGTTTATTTCGAAACGAAATTGAAACTTATTCAATATTAAATTGTATTTAATAATTATGCTATATGGACGTTATTATATTCATATATCGGTTTATAGTCGAATACTAAAAACATTGGGATCCCGAGTTTGTGGTTTTTGGTAGTAATTTTTTTGAATCCTGAAAAATCGGTAATCCGGTTTATTCAGTATTTCTATGTATCAGTCATCTTTAATATATTATGTGTCGATATGGCCTATACATTTTTGAAAGGAAAGAAGTTGTTTATTTTTGTGAAAAAATAGAAGGTTGAAAATAATAGCTTATATAGGGTGCCGTAACACATCAATCATTGTTTTACGAATGCAAGCATGAACGCAGAGCTTTTTATATTATTGCAACATGCCGCTAGAGAGTATAATTGTTTTGTGCACCTAATAGTGGAACATATCACCTAAAACTAATCGAGATGGATAAAGAATAATGTAATTGTTTCCTGTTAGTGGTATGTTTGTGAGCTACAAAAGGATTGAGGGGGGTCAATACTCCCTTTTACCGCAATATACGTAATATAAAGAGTTTCGTACTTCTGCGTGACTTTATAACGCATATATAATAAAATCGGGTAAAAAGTCGACCAAGATCCCATATAACCAGCAGGCGTTTTCTACCTGAGTGTACATTGCTGGTTTTAATCCTTGCAAGTTGCAAGAGTATGAAGCAGATTATCAATTTTCAATGGATAGAAGAAAACTTATTATTTAATATTGATATTTAGAAATATCAACCCAACAAATATTTCCCACCGTGTACGAACCTTTTTGAGATTTACGAGTATTTGTATTCAGTTTAAGGCGCATATCATGCAACGCGCGTTATCGAGGTACGAATACAAGCTCGAATAGAACAAGCAATAACTACGAATGTATGCAACACCTTTACTTGTTGCTATTTGTTGTTATTTATATACATACACATGTACATACACGTATGCATATGTGAAAACACAGGTTCTCGTACACCCGGATCTTTTAGGGAGCGTGAAGAAGAGTTGCCGCTGCATTTAAGCGCTAACCTCGAATTACACGCTTCGCATATTAATTGAACGAAATTGTAAATAATATAACAAACGCATTATCATTAACATTATTATTGGTTACACACACCCATACAATTGTATGTATGCTATGCACATATATGCATTTGTTTGTAGTTGTGTGTGTGTTGAAAAAAATTACAAGAAGCTACCGAAGCAGGAAAGAATCATAGAAATGAAATGTGGCTGAAATAAATAAAAATGCATAAATAACTGAATAAATTTGTTGACATGTTGGGAAGATTGAAATCGTTGAAAATTTTACGGTTAGCATTTAAAATACATAATTCCGAATGAAATGTGAGTTACGGTTTTTTATTTGCGTTTTTTCTGCCTCTTTTTTTACTGTATTTTATTGAAAAATGCGGAAGCCGCAGGAATTTAAATTTTTTGGGAAGAATTCAACGCACAGMACAAGTTAAATATGCCATTAAGGAAACGAAAAGAGAACTCATACTGTAATGTCTTCGCATAGTAATGCGTCAATCTGCTATATACCTATGAGTACTTAAATAAGGCTAGTGGCGAAGCGAAATGAAGCTTAAGCCCATTAAAAAATTACGGTTAGAAAAACTTAAAGCTTTTCTTGGAATCAATATACCGAGTTAGACAAAAATCATGTTAGGCGTTGATCTTTTTATCTTCTTCTTTACTGGCGTAGACACCGCTTACGCGATTATAGCCGAGTTATAAACCAGTCGTTTCTTCTTTTCGCTATCCTTTTGAAGCGAGCTAAAGTGAGAAGGCGAAAAATCGACTCCGCATTGTTGTGCGCTGGGTTTGGGATCCGCCACGTAAAAAAAAAAAAAACACTCCCCCAATGAAAACTAATCAACAGCCTCGTATGATATTTTTATAGTCGAGATAAAACTAGGCGATAAGTTTGCGACCTGAATGTCGGAAAAAGTAAAAAGAGTATGCTATAATCACTTCCAGATATCTTCTAGATTATCTATTAAGATATGCTAAAAGATTCGCAAAACTTAACTATTATCTAAAGAAAACTATTTGATAGGCAATTGTAAAGCTGAATTCGCATTTCTACGGCAGTCGTGTAAACTCAACAGCCTTCCTCCGCGCTAAAGCAACAAGAACATGGAGAGAAAATCCAATAAAATTTCAAAATCATATTAAATAAGACGATCCTATCGTTTCAGCCATTAAGACAGCAGTAGATTTATTGCTCCGAAGTGCAGCCTCCTTCAGAGAAGTGACCACCAAACTCAGAAAGCAGAGTGGCGGTACTAGCCTTGAACTCATTAACAGTGCATTCAGGACTGGTCAGGGAGTGCCTAACCTCGCTATCAATAGCATAGAGTGTCTTTGTGGTGAGATTGGTATGGGTGCCAAGCCACAGCGGAATCGCAGGAAATTGTAAATGGCCCCTAGAACCGCTATCTGCAGGATAGGAGCGGTTCTACTACTACATAGCTGGGCTTCATGGAAGCTTGTCGCTTAAACAAACACCTTTTGGTCCAAGATCGATCACAAGAGATCTAGTGATCTCTTTGCCCTCTTTAAGGCTAGCCTCTCCCTAGTTATGGGACTTTTAACAGGTCATTGCCCTATTGGTCTTTTCGCAGTAAGGCTGGGAATCTCCCAGACGCCACTGCAGAAACTGTATGGAAGAAGATGAGGTGGCAGCAACTCAACACTTCCTTTTTGACTGCCTCGCGTGTTCAGATATTCCACCGAAATGGCGGGAATGGAAATTAAACGCCTGTGCAAATTATTACGGTCCATGTGCGATCTTTGTTCAGCCATCTAACCTAACCCAACCTAAGTCGATCTTATTATAGTTTAATTTTCATATGACTATTTCCAAAGTGTTTTTTGGAGATCTTCATTATTATGCAAAACGTAGGTCGATATTGTCAAAAACTGGAAAGAATCAGGATCATCTGGAAAGTCAATTAGAAATTAAAATATTATCCCATTATGAAGGTGATAAAAAATTTAATGTTCCGCGCAAAAAACAGTAATAATTGTGAACACTTAATATTATTCGAAAAGCTGTCCTAACTCTGTATAGGAGATCCGAACTCACACACAAGGCGTTTGGCATTTATTATTGTATTAATAGAAATTGGGCATAACAAATCTTCTCATATTATTTTGGTTAGTAAGGACCACAAAAATTTATATTAGGAATAGACTGAATCAAGTCTGGAGATCTGGACGTTAGTCAATGATGTCAGATACCCAAGACACTATATGGGCGTATTTCTTGCGACGTTGTTAGTCAGTTATCGATATTCTTTGTATGAAACTTTTTATGAATCCTTGGTCAGCATAGGCCCGAGAGGTTTGTTATATAGTCTCGATGGCGGCGGTAGTTCAGCTATTGGCAGGGCCTTTCAAGTCATTAAAGTCAAGGGGGAGTACCGAAGCTAAAACAATCCACATAATACAATCATTTACGAGGCAGGTCGTAGCATCAGTTCACATGCTGGTGAGGCTACAGCGGGCGTCCGTTTTGGATCAAGCAACTCGTATTATAAAAGTGTATATTTTAATGACAGATGCGTAGGACAAGGTAACAGCCCTATCAACGAGCTGGGAAACCTAGGTTTATCACCCATTTTTCTGAAAATATTGAATTACTGAAACCATTTGTTGGCCCTACGCTCTAACCGAAGTTAAAGCAAATATTATATAGGCCCGAGACCGACGTTATTGTGACTCTTGTGGAGTCTGGCAAACATTTTCAAGATCTTCCGAACAGTTTGGACATTAATGAAATGTTATAATTAAAATTGTAAAACATAAAGTTTTCAAAATCGCCTTACCAACCAAAACGGAAACAAAGTTTTGTATGATTTATATTTCGTCAGAAATATATGGCATACCCTGTATACATTCATACATATGTATGTATGTATGTGAATATTTTATTAATTTATTTATGAAAAAAAAGTGAATTTAATGAAAATTGTATTTTAACCGCATCTCATAAAATATATGTGTATGCATTAAATATGTTACAGCAGTCCTCTAAAAAAAACCATAAAAAATAACCGCAAGAATATTTTCAAGAAAAAATATCTAAAAACACATATACATATGTATGTATGTACATATTGGTATACAAATGCATGTGTATCCTCATACACATCAGAATCACGCATACAAAGTACGCCGATTTTGTTGATGATGATGACTCATCTGACCTCTTCCTAATTCCGAAAAGCACACTTCGCGCCCGTAGCATTCACATGTACCTGAATACATATATACACTTCTCACTGTATATGTATTTGTACAACATTTAAGAAAGTTTATGTGCGTGTTTGTGTTTGTGTGAAATCACTTGTCGACGAGCCCGAAAATGCCAACAGCGAGCGCGATCTTCATCGAACAGGTGATCGCTACGCACAGGCTGCGATGTGTTATTTGTAGTAGCTGTTGTTGTTGGTGTTGAGGTTATTGTTGTTGCTGTTGCTGCCACTCTTACACATGTTTCGGTTTAATGCTGTTTTTGCTGTTGTTGCACGGAATTTATGGCCTTTCGTATGTTGCTACGTACACACACACAATTAAATATATACATATGTACCTTCTAGTATGTGTGCCTTTGTCAGACGGCTTGTGACTCCTTCTCCTTTTCAGATTGATTTGGCATTTGACCAAAAAATTTTTGTCTGGAAACATTTCCGCATCTTGAGCAGCATAAACGTGTGAGCGCACATACATATACATACATAAATGCATACTTATATATCATATAAATATAATACACAGAAGTCAGCACTCTCGCATTCGCCTAAGTTACTGCGAGTGATTTTATTTTTAACAAATGCGGGGGGTGAGCTGCTGCTGGGCTCACCGGATCGATGTAACCGAAGTTGGCCGCGTTCATATGCGCGACAAGTGCGTTTTCATATCTCATATCTGCGTTGGCTGTGCGCGTCTGTTGAAGGGCCGCAAATTAAAATACCACAAACAAAACGAACAAAGAAAGAACAAACGCAAGAAGGAATGGCCACACATTCAAGCGACGCATACCGGGGACATACGAGAAGTTGTGGCTGAATGTTCATATTGTCTTGTTGTTGGTTTTGTGTAGACTTCTTATAATTGCAGTTGCGGCAAAGTGATCTTCTAGACATTTTATTTAACTTATTTTTTTAGAAAATATCTTGCTACCGGATTGTGAGTGAATATTATGGTGGAAGTACGCCAGTAATTTATAGTTTGCACTTCTCAAGTGATCGTATGTTGTTATACAGTTATTTGGCATCTCGAAAGCAATAATTTCAAATAATTGAAGTTGACTAGGTATTCAACTGTAAAAAAACCAAATACTGCTGAAGCATTGAATGAATATTTGTGTAGCAAAAAGAAAATCCTATAAGTCTTTCCCAATTTTCGAATATTTGACCTTTTATGAAAAGCTTTTTTGACATACTATAAGAGAGAGAAACTCTAATGAAGTCCATGCGTTGTAAAATAGCAGTACACAACTATTGTTACAACAACATCGAGAAAAAAAATCTACATCTTAGCAATAGTAGTAAACAGCTTTAGACCAATCTTTAAGGCAGTATTGAAATTTTTATGTATTAGAGGTGGGTAAACCTTTTGATATTCTCCATCTTAGTGGAACCACTTATTTTTGGTGGACAGATAGAACTTCAGATGCATTAAGTGATTGTTGATCGCTGTTTTGTAGTAGAACAGAATAGACGGAAACAGAATAGATGAAATGAGACCTCTTCCCTCTACCTTCTATCCCTCTTCTTCTTCTTCTTTATTGGCGTAGACATCGCTTTCTTGGTTATAGTCGAGTTTACAACAGTTCGTCAGTCGTTCTTCTTTTTGCCGGTTTGGCGCTATTGGTGACTCCAAGTGTAGCCAGCTCCTTCTCCACTTGGTCTTTCCCACAGAGTGCAGGTATTCCTTTTCCTCTGCTTCCCCCGGTGTGCACTTTGTCGAATAGTTTCAAAGCTGGAGTGGTTTCGTCCACTCGGACGACATGACCTAGCCAGCGTAGCCCCTGTCTCTTAGTTTGCTGAACAGTCAATGTCAGCTCATCGTTCCATCGAATTGATGTTCCAGATGTTGTCATCGTCCATGCCTCTGCGCCGTATAGCAGTACGGGAATAATGACTAACTTGTAGAGTAAGGGTTTTGTTTTTCGAGAGAGGACTTACTCAGTCCGAAGTAGCACCTGTTGGCAAGAGTTATTCTGCGTTGGATTGTTAGTGCTAATACTGGCTCAAGATAGACGAAATTATCTA
The DNA here is from genome assembly GCF_001853355.1 of Bactrocera latifrons. Lineage (NCBI taxonomy): Eukaryota > Metazoa > Arthropoda > Insecta > Diptera > Tephritidae > Bactrocera > Bactrocera latifrons. The sequence continues at coordinate 737,345 of NW_017534675.1, forward strand.
CGACTTCGATGTTATGGCTGTTAACACTGACGTGGGACCCTTTTATATTGGATAAATTAATTATATTTAATGGAAAAACGGATAGCATCGAAACACTTAGAAATCTGTGTAATAGATAACATGAAATCACGGCTTTGTCCTCTGATTAGAAAAATATATAACTTAAAGCCAAGCTCTACACCACATTTTTTACATATGATTTTAGTATGACTCCACCATGGTTCAGGATTTTAATTATTAAAGGAGGTCCTTTAAAGATTGTTCATAGGCGGTTTAGGTTCCACTTTAGGCCATAAGCCCAGAAGTGAAGAAGAGAATAAAACGTTCACTGTCAGCGAGCTCAAGGCCTATATAGCAGCTCTGCTATCGGAATGGATGCATATTACCCTTAAAAAAAACGCATTCTTTTGAAGTCCATCTGCTGATACCATATTAGTTGCAACTTCTGCTGGGAAGCCACTACAGAGGTCTAAAAATTTAAAATAAAAGGATATTGAGAGCTCACCACATTAGACACTTCCTCCAACCTTCAATCCATCTGCAAAAACCTTACTGAGTCTCTTTTCCAGCGACCCCTATACAAATTAAGAGATACGCGAAGAATATGCAGCTAAAAGCAAGTTCAGCGGCGTAATGGTACTTCATATCAGGGATCAATGGAGAATTCGGAATGTGCTTGGCTTGGGTAGTAAAAATCTTTCGAAATAATGGAATTTTCAGTCTTATTTAAGTCATGAACCCTGATTTCGGACTGACTGTCAATGTAAGTATAATTCATCAAGATGATCGTCGCTCTACGTTAAATTTTGAATTTCATAACTCCCTATATTGTGATTCATATTTTGAGGGTAAATAGATCATTCTTTAATCAAAATCGGGTATGAATATTATTATTATATTTTAATTTATTGAAATCGGTTTTGAAACAAGTTCTGAGTTTTCATTCAACATATACCATTATTTTAATGTGAGATTGCCTTAATCTTCTCCTCAGCAGTGGATATGCTCACACTTAGAAACGGCATAAGCTTTACCAAGAGTGAGAGTTATGGGCCGAGATAAGACTGATCTCTTGGTAGTATATAAAGCCATTTTCCATGGACAATTGGACTTCCCTGTCTACGAGAGTTAGGTTACGTTCCATCTTTCCCGACTTCTTTATATTTTACTTATTATCTTGACTCTTAACCGCCATTTACTTAGGCTTGAGCTTACGCCCATGCACTCCACATGTTAAAACCTATTAAATCTGTTGCACTTCCCTATAAACTCCTCGCCATACTAAGTAGGCACACAATTTTTAACTTGTGGCAAGAATATTTGAATACAAAAACATCACACGAAAGGCTGTTTGGCAAAGTAATAGTGTGTAATTTGAATGACGGCAACCGTCAGCCGTGAGGCCAAACATTCTTCGTTGCCATCAGATAGCATATCGAGTTGAGTGTCGTTGCGCATCCATAAGAGCGGCTACTGTCGAACCGTTGCTGTCACACATGTCTCCACACTTGCTGTGCGTTTGTTATTGCGTATGCATGTTGCTGATGATGTGTGTGATTGGAATATATGTAGGGTCTTGGCACTTGGGCCACTACTAAATCGGACGCTTCACTCATCCGACTCGCACGCTCCCGTCCATGCGCCGAATAACAGTCTTCCTCCTGCTATACATATAATGTTTGTAGGTGTATGTGTATGAGTGTGTGCTTGTCTGTCCAGTCATGCCACCGTTACTATGCTTGATTGGCTCAATTGATGCTATTTGAACTCTGACCGAGGCGTTGCTGCAATGCTGTGCTGCTACGAGCACTTAAATTTCCCCATTTTTAAATGAGTTTACAACCTCAGCTGGAAGTGACGCGTACTCGTGTACACACTCAACGGGCGCGATCCAAGACGCCTAACGATGAAAACACTAAAGTCAATTACATACATACATTCATACATGCAATCATGCATACAACTGGCGATCGTATATTAATTTCTAGACACACACATATGTATGTACAAACATATGTGGATGTTTGTGGTGTGTGGAAACAACAGTTGCAAGTGGCAAACAGTAAAAATTCGGGCCGCACCTTCCTCAGACTTCTACTTGCTTTTTTGTCTTTTTCTCAGTCCATTTCCCTCCCGCTCTTTCTCTCTATCTCTTTCACTTGTTTTCCCCTCTATTATGATATGATAGCTGCAAAAGAATCAGTAAAAAATGCATAGCTTGTTCTATTCATACTAATACGTGTAAGAATCATTTGTCAGCTCGGTTCGTGCAATATTTTGTGGCATCCAAGAGCAGCGGTTAATGATCTGCTAAATATGTTGATAACAAACAATGTGAGCACAATGTACTATTTATATTTTTATATCTACATATATGATGTACATATATTGTACGTGCCTGATGGGCTTGAATTGGTTCGGCAGCGTGCGAAGGGTTAAAGTTTTTAGTGGTAAATAGTTTGACCCCTTAAATATGTAGTTCAGAGTGGTCCATTACGTGTATAGGACGAGGTTTTGCAATTGTTTTTACATTGATACTTAGATTTTCGGTGTTTAGCATTGAGCTTCTGCTCCACCCCCTCTCTTTCTTTTTGCTTTACGCTTTTTAAGTTTTTTACTTTTGAACCTTAGCTTTGGTTGACAGTAACAGTAAATTGAAATAAAAAAATGAAATAAAAAGATGATAAATGAAAAAAATTGTATAAGAATGCCTTGATTCTTTTCTGTTAGTATCTCATCTTGGAGCCGCGAAAAACGTACTCAATTACCCCAACTGATGGGGAAATGGATAGATCTAACCTATTTGAGTAGTACATCTCATTACATCTAATAATTGATATTTAATTGGAGGACATCATCATTGGTCATTACGTATGGGTGCCACTTACTATAAACCGTTCGAAGTTACATCGTTGAAATAATTGTCCTTGACTGCAATTGTCCTTGACTAAAACACATGACAATTTCAGTATCATATGTATCTCAATAACGCTGTTTTTGTCTGAGAACGCCCCATTTGTAGATACTATCTCGAAATTGACTTTTAAAGTTTTAAAACTTAAAAAAAAAAACCCAGTGACAAGTTTTAAGCTCAAATATTTAAGCTTTACTAGTGTTGCCGCTATAAAAAACTCAAAATATTCGGTTATTTAATGCTTTAGCTTTGATTTTCTTGTCAGTTACTTATTTTGCAAAAAATTATCTTACATGCAGATCACTGGGATAGTGACCAGAAGAAGCAAATCGCGTAAACTCAGCACTAAACTAAATTTTGTAGTCTCATTTAGAAAAAAAAAAACGGTTCCTAAACAAGGTTAAGAATATAAGAGCATCCATGTACATATGTATGTGATACAGGTTCTGATTAGTTCCACTTTGTAACTCCTTTTTTAAAACTTACCATCCTCTCCGTAAAATTCGTCATAATTTCATAATACACATAATTTTGACTAAGTCAAACGTTAATTTAAATTACAAGATTCTCTCTGACTCAGCTTCAGACCCCAGAGAATATTATCGAAATATGCATATTGTGGCAATTAAAATAATAATACCCATTCGGTATCGATTTATAGATTTTTTCTTTATATTAAACGAACTATTTCGACTTGAAATCGCCAAATAATGAATTACAAATTTAGAGCAAAATATAAAATAAATATTATATATAAATAACTTGAGAATTTGCTTGTGAATCAGTGAAAGCGCATTTTATCGACTCTATTGTGGATACCTCTTATGTTCTGAAATGTATACTTATGCACATAAACTGATACCTGTGTTCATTTACTGAACTGTTGTAGGTTTTAAAATAGTGCCTAGAAATATTTTTATATCCTGTGCTATATCAAACATATAAAGTTTGCCACGAAATTTTTAACATGAGCTAAATCGATTTAGCCGTATCTATCGTCTGTCTCTCTGCATATACGTGAACTAATTTCGTAGTTTTTGAGTTGTTAAGACACTGCTCATTTATCGGAATCGCCGATATTCAAACACTATAGGATATATTAGTTGCCATACAAACTTATCATTAAAAAAATCATTGTTTGCAAAACTTTTTTATTTGAAAGTAAATGAATTTAAAATAAATGAGCATATGCCAACAGATGTGATGTGATTTTGACAACTGACATTTCAAACAAATTATTTCATTATGTCACGCTTCACTTTTATACAATGTTCGGAAATTGTACGGGGTTATCACGTAAATCTATGTTCTCCGGTGGCTACTGTAAGAACTCTTTGCACAGCACACGATCATCTCAGATGTTTCTCATTACTTGCTTAATGGCTTCGCCAAAAAAATTGTCTCTACTGGGTTGGGTCAAATTTTCGTATGAAATTGAAGCGGCTGATTTCTATTTTCTACAAGATAATAAGCCGCCTCAAGTTTTAGGTGCAAAATTTGGCGACTCCTTAATTTAAAAAGATGGCACAATCAAATGGCCGCCAAAATCCTGCGATTTAATAGCTTTAGATTATTTTCTCTGCGGGTATGTTAAATCAAAGGTTTATGCTAGTTAACCAGCAATGCTCGAGGAGCACGAGGACAACATTCAGCGCACTATACCAATTCTAGCCGAAATGTTTCATCCGGTCATCGAAAATTAGTGGAAACGGGTGGAGATATGCAAAAAGAGCCGTGGTGGCCGTACGGCAACATTATTTTTCAAATCATAAATAACATAAAATTATCTGAACAAACAACATGTAAGCCATTTTGATCAAATTTGAGTGTTTTACAATAATTAATTTCAACTTCACAACGTTCTTATTGGCAACCCCTAATCTTGCATTTTTGTTATTTGACAAGACGTTTTCATAAAACTTTAAAGGAATTATCATTCTATTTAGCTCAGACCATATAGTTGCCAATGAAACTGATTGATAAAGATCTCTTTATACGCTTTTATGTTTTAAAATATATCCTGTTTTGTTATAAAAAATGCACCTGTGGACGTTATTATGACTTCGGAGTACCCGAAGTAAATTTTTTTGTTTATTGTCAAATTATTTCAAAAATGCTTTCAGATCAAATATATATTAATCTTTATAATAATAAGTTTACATACCTTTGATGACTTCCAAATATCTAGCCTCACACGCTGCACCTGCTGCTTGCCTGCCTCCATAACTTCTTTGTTAACAGGCGGATACCTGTATTAATAATTCACACTTCTTGCATTACAATTTATTATAATATTACCTCATTTTGCTACTTAATTGTTTGTCTTATCATTATAATACATATAATAACCGAAATTATATATTTGTTAAGTATTTATAGAATACAATAGTTGCGAACTGGCTTCCCATGAAAAGGTTTCACTACAAATATTTATTGTAGTAAACACAGTAAATAATATGCTAACTATTACTTATTACTGTGTTAATTAACACAATAGGGTTTAGTAAACACTTTATTACTTATATTTAACACAATTTTATAATTTATTTATATTAACACCTCACTTAAGCCCATGCAGCAGCACAATTACAATTTTATAATTCACTTTATGTCAAATAACAGCTGATTGGCGGCAAATTTACTCGCTGCAGCGGAAACTGACGCGAATGACTCGTAGAAAGGAAGCGGAAATATGGTTGCATTAAAAATGTTTGTTCTACAGATATACGTTATCAGCTGATGGTTAGATAATTGGTTAGATTTGGATATAGTTTTTAGTAGTTTTTATATATGCTTGAGAAAGCTTATTGTAGTTAATAAAAGAGATGTAACTTTTAATTAATGGTGATTTAATAACAATTGTTATAATATATATTTAATACTAGTTATTATCATTTATAATTGGTTTAATATATATTTAAAAGTAATTATTATTATTTATAATTAATAATAATGATTGTTTTAAAGGCCTAAAAAAAGTATTGTCATTTATAATACATAATAATATGCGATTATAATTTTTCTTAATATTTAATTCCATAATTTACATAAAAAACTGTTTTTTGCGAATTTCCTTAGAATTATTGTGGGTTCATATTTTCATTGTTATTACTTCCAAGAAAAAGCTCCCTGTAGGGTGTGGTATATACATACATGTATGTACATTATAATATTTGCAAGTTGTATAGTAAGTGCTAGTGGGAATAAATCTTGCACTTTGTAGGAGAGAGCGTGAATAGCGGAAGACGGAACCTGTAAGCATGTAAGCGTAGTGTTTTGTTGTCAATATTATTGACAGAGTGGACGATGCACATTTTTTAACGGTACTGCCATAAAAGTACTTTTAAAAATTGGCAACAAATTGAAAAATACTTATTTTCTTTCATCTTATTTTTAATATTATCCAAAATGAACTGTCATGATTTTAATTAAAAAGCTCACCAAAAATTTTTTAGATGACTTCTGAACATAGTTTCCTAAATAATTTTTAATTTTTTTGCAGTGTTGGTAGTTTTTGTTTGCTTAAAAGTACTATTACCTTCCGTTTAGGTATACCCGAGTGTCGTTCAATGCAACTTTCTTTATAAGGCTCTGCTTTGTAAAACATATCAACCTTATCCATGCTATATATGACATAATAACGGTATCATTCGTGGATTACTTGTCACTCCCACCACATAACGTCTCAAAATTCCATATACTCATTTTTTACATAAGTACTAAACCTCAAAATGTAGGTTATTAAATGTCGGTAATGTCTCCCCATGCAATTGGGCATAAATAACTTCTGCTTACGGTAACCTGTTGTCTGCCAGTGTGCTGTGCAATTTTCTTTCACTTGCAATTGTATTTCAACGTAGCTTTTGCGCTTACCAGCTGTTGTTGACGTGCGTGGAGCGCAGCAAAAGCCAAACGGCGTTCTCTCTTGTGCGCCGCTCTTTTGCTACGCTTTTTCGCCCATCGTCGTGCCACCCAACAGAGCGCACAGACGGGCAACCCTGTTCGTTCGCTCGCTCGCTGGCTTGCTACTGTTGATTAACTAAAGGCGATGTGTGAAAATTTATTGTTGTTATTTGTTATTTGCCTGGCGTGCGTTTCGGTTGTGTGGAGTGCCGTCGGGTTTAAGATATATTCTATTCTATTATTTTATTATCATTTTCAAAATAGTAAATGTGTTGCCGTAAAGCTATAGAGTTTTGAGCGCGTAGCGATAATTTATGATAAACATTTTTTGTTGTGTTTGATAATGATTCTGATGAATTCTATTGCTTTCGCATTACGGAGTCAAACATTTTGGTGACGAGTGAATAGAAGTAGGCAAAGTGCGCAACAAAAAAAAAAAATAATATAACGAATTACATGACAAATACAAAGCATAAGTGACGTAAAGTGCCGGTTGCGGATGCGGATGTGGATGTAAATGTAAAATAAAAATAATATAATGACATGCAAGAAAAACGAAATAAAAACATGCATACTGCAACAACAACAATGAAATATTAATAAAAAATCTGAAAACAATTTAAATTTGAAGTAAACTTTAAGTGTGGCAGCAATTTTTTATTATCAACAAATATAAAATATACATATGTAAATATAAATATTATATGCAAAGAATTTGCAACAACAACAAAAAAGAACACGAAATTAAGCAGTGAATCACGCTGCGCTCGTCGGTCGGTGTATAATTTCGTCGATAAATATTTGAATTGCTTTTGTGACAGATAGGAAATAGCCGAGCAAACACGCTCGTACCCACAAATACATACATAAGTGAGTTCGTATGTACGTACATATGTAAATGTGTGCCGCTGTATCAACTAAGCAAAGCAAAGTCAACGTATGACAGACAGCTGAGCATTTAGTGGAGAAACCGAAATCGGAAATAGCACAAAACATTTGTGGCGTTTAGGTAATAAGCGAAAAAAGAGTAAAAAGCAAAATTCGCGAACGCGCGTGTGAATTTGGAATTTTTCGACGCTTTCAATGTGTTTTTATTTTCACGCCTTCTTTTCTTTTTTTTGGCAATTTTGTTTGCTTAATAATACATTTATTCTTGGTAAAGCACATTTCTAATGCTAATAAAAGCGCCTTACAAAGTGCATGAGTAAGCAGCCAAATCAMAACAAAAAAAAAAAATTATAAAAACTAAAATACTTGTGCAAATCGCCAAGCGGAAATACCATTTGACCCAGCACTCGAGCGGGTACAAGTGCCAGCTAGCTGAGCGCAAAGCGGCGTACGAGAGCGTTGATGAACAATGCGACTGGGCTTGCTACATACTATACAATATTAACAGACGCTGAGTGAGAAAAATATATAAACAATTATTAGAAAAGTAAATAATTGTAAATTGAAATGTACATTAAAAATATATAAAATATAATTTAAAAATAAAATATAATATAATAATTAAAAAAATTAAAGAAAAAAACGCTAGTGCAGGGCAAAAAATTGCTTACAGCACCAATCACAGGCCATAAGAACAAAAACAAGTGCACACAACTCGTACAAAAACAATAAAAGAAAGGATCAAAATAGAAAAGTCGAAGAAAGAGCGGAAGTGGTAACACTAAAACAACGTAAATCAGTAGGTAGTACACAGCATAGCGGCTTGAAGTGGCGCTGTCATACACAACGACGTTCCTAGAAGCACTGCTATTAAGACGCTTCGACCTACCAGCAGCAGCTTCGCGGTGTCATTGAGCTTTGGCCAACACAACTAGGGTGTGCTGATTGCATTGTACATGCACTAGCACTGCAACACAGGCAAAAGTAGAACGAGTACAAGGAGGAAGGATAGAAGTACGCACGTTCACAAGGAAATGTGGTGGCAATAAAGAATATACAAAAGCAAAAACGAAAAAAATAGATTTTGTACGCAACAGGAAGAGAACTGCTTTCACGCGTGTGTAAACAGACAAATATTATATATAATTTTAGACAACAAGTTGAGGCAATAGCAAGCATTTGGAGGCGGGAATAGAAGCAAACATAATAAATAGAGACCAAAATTTATATTTGCAGTTTTTTGTAGTTCGAGACAAGAATAAAAAAAACTTTGTGGCGAAAAAAAATTAGCTCCACTAAAAATATAAAACAAATATGCAAACAATTTTATTAACGCCTATAACGGAAATCAACAACAACGACGTCAAATAAAATAATATTATACAACAACAATCATAATAAAATACAAAAACAACACGAGTAAGAATTAAAGGCAGTAATCACATCAGTAAACAATCAGCCGTCTGCTGTAGTAGTCTCACAGACAAGAGATATAAATAAATAAAACGTCGAAGATAGCAGCGCAGCGCAGCGCGCGTACTGCAACAATTACAATAATAACAACAGTTATCACAATAATAAACAGCAACAATACAAATCGTCAGTCGAACGTCAGCAACAAATCAACTCACACAAGTCAACAGAAGCGGAGTGTGAGTACGCATACAAACAAACATACATACTTGAGTACAATAAAAAAAAAAAACACAATCAGAACATATAATAATACAAAGCTAAAAAGAAAAACGAAAAATAAAAACAACAATAGTTCAACAAGCAGCTTCGTCAAGAACTAAGAAGAGAAAGGCAACAGCAACAGCAATAACAACTACAACCATAGTCGCCCCAAATTGTACGCGACTACAAACAAACAGACGGAAAGACCGAACGTCCGAAAGGCGGAAAGCTAAGAAACGCAATCGCATAAGCGCTGTAAGCAGCAAGCGAGAACACAAACAGATAGCCAACCAAGCAGCTGGCTGGCTATATACGGCAGGCGGGAGTTAAGCACTCGGGCAAAAGTCAACGCAGTCGACCATTTAGCCACCAAGCTTGGCCCTGTGTGGTGCACGCGCAGCCGGCAGACAACTGTGTTCTGGATCTGGACATATCCGCTTCCGCATTGTGTTTGGCTTCGCATTTATGTTCTGTTCTTTTACGCTTCGTTACACACATGTGTACGTTGTTACGTAGTGGTTCGTTTACGTCTTTTGGCATTTTGGTTTTGGCAAAGAAGACGGTCGCCAACAAGTCAGCGTAGACTACATATGGTACACACATACAAATATATAACGTTTTGTTGTTAGCGGAAGATATAGACAACTTGATATTTATTGGTTTCTCAGGAGCGGGCTGCATTTAAGCATAAGAAACGTTGTAGCTGTTAAACTTTACATGCAACATATTCTACTTTAAGGTAAGTTACAGAACTAGTTAAATAGTAAATAAAAACAAATATATGATTTAATATTAATTATTAATATACATAGACTTGATTATATTCCATGATATTGCTCCGCAGGCTCGCAAAGGGCCACAATGCGACTTTTCCATTTACATATATCGGTTTGCGCTAATTTCTTAATGTCAACTTTTTGGACCTTAGATATTTCGATGTCCTCCTCCTCGATGCTCCTTCTCCAGGTTAGATTCAGTCGGCGTTTTCGTGGGCTGCCTTACGGTCTCCAATCGATAGCGTTTCGTTCGATTGCGTCTGGAATTCGTATTATTATTCACCTATGCATAATTTATCTACAATTTTTGTTAATATTTTACATTTTTTGTTCTAAAATTTTTGATAATATTTGACACATTTTATGACATTGTTAGCTAGTCTTGTTCCTAACGATAAACCAACCTTAATTCGGATGAAAAGCCCGCCTTTTTACCAGATATGTTTTGTCAACATGTTGTCAACATGTTATCAATACATATCTTCGGCAACCTCATCTGCATCCTTCTTAGATTCATTTTTGTTAGCGCGATGACCTATGGTAATATACCAACATATAATATGTATATTTTCCTGTTTTTAAACAAGACTACCTTTAGGTTATAGCGTACTCAGTTCTACTTCAAAATTTATCTGAGTTTTCTGAAAGGTCTATTTTATCTTTAAGTTGATTTCGGATGAAAAGTCTTTTATTGTTTGTTTTTAAGCCACCTGTACTATTGTGAAATCTTCCTCCTTAACTTGTTTCCTCGAACTCTGGCATTTGTGTAGTTTGGTTCTAACTATCGTTAGTCGATTTTTCTTATCCACCCTTCCTTGCATTACCATAGTTTATTTGATCCCTTTTACAAATCAATTCTAACCATCTGACAAGTTTTTGGGCACTTTATGTGTTCTTCGGACCTTCGACTTACTTTATCTATCCCTTTACCTTTTCTGCTAATGTGGAGGTAAATTTTCAGTGTTTGAAGTAATTTTCTGCTTTGAAAAATCACTAAACACTGAAGATGAGAAAGCTGACTTATTTGTTATTAATTATGGCTTTGACTCCGATGCATACATAGCAAAATAATCGGGTCTTATGCCCCAGTTGTTGGCAAATAGTTCTGTTTCACATTGATTTTAGAAATGTTTACTAATCTGTGAACGACACTCCTTTCTATATCGCACTGATTTCATTGTAAAGATAATGAGAGTTATCGAGATACTACCCTATAACATAAAGTTTTGAGAAGTAACATAAAATAAATGTGGTTTTACAAGTACAAAATTTAGAGAGCCATACTTCCGCAAAAAAAAAAAAAAAAAAAATCCAGCAGGCCTCCCATCGCAGGCTAAAAGTAATATATTCCTAAAAAGGAGCATATATTGTAGTATATAAAGAATGATCCATTTCGGGGTTCCCTAATTCTTTTTAAAGAAAAAACACTAAATCTTCAAATTTAATGGGGAATGTTTATTATCATATTCGAAAGAACATTCTAAGCCTTTTTTTAAGGTTATCACTTTCAAATGTTGGCCGCGGCTACATCTCAGATGACCCATCCGTTGAGTTCAATTTTCGATACCTCGTTCTAGCACTTCAACTGGTAATTGGCGAATGACACTCGTGATGTTTTTTTCCAAGGCCTGAATCAAAGCGGGATTGTCCGCATAAACTTTAGAATTTACATATCCCCACAGGAGAAATTTTAACGCTGCGATGTCAAACGATCTTGGTGACAAATCGACCGGCCCAAAACCAATCTGCTCGCCGTAGTGTTCTCGCTGTAAATCCATTGATTGATGCGATATGTGCGAAGGGGCGCCGTCTGGTTGAAACCAAATATCGGCGAGATCACGAGCTTCAATTTCAGGCATAAAATAGTCGGTTATCATGGCACTTTCAATGGTCGTCATTGACGGTTACGTTCTCACCGACATGATTTTTGAAAAAATATGAACCAATGATTTCACCAGTCCATAAAACATACTAAACCGTTGTTTTCTCTGGATGAAATGGTACCGCTTGAATCTGTTCAGAATACTTTTCGTCCCAAATGCGACAATTTTGCTTGTTTACACATCCATCAAGTCAGAAATGGGCTTCATCGCTGAAACAAAATTTGGCTCGAAAATGTCAGATCTTCTTGGAACTTTTCAAGAGCTCATAGAACGAAGCCCTATAATTTGGGAAGGTCGAGCGGTTTCAATTCTTGCACAAGCTGTATTTTGTACGCTTTCAATTTAAGATGACGTAAAATTCGCTAAGTCGTTACATCTGTCCATCTGTGTTACTGCGAGCGGCACCGAATCGACTCTCAGTCTCAGTTTACATTTGAATCGATAGATGGCGCTGGAGGCTTATAGTGAAACCAAAATTAAAACGGACCAACAAGCCTAGTACTGTTATGAAAATATATTTTTAAATAGAAGTGTTTACTTACAAATTTTAATCGATTATTTTAAATATTTTAAACAACATTTTAAATATTTTTATATACAACCACCACATTTTAGCTTTTGCTTAAAATTTTATGATTTTATTTGAAACTAAACGAATTACGTGCAATTTTTATTACGATCATATAAGACGTTTTCTTCTTTTACATTTCTTTTTAATTTCCCACACTGACTAATAATGTCGCAATTCTGAAAATAATTGTAATATACACAAAAATATGATTGTAGCAAGTCATTGCTTAAATTGCTCGACAAAAATGTAGAAACATCTATGAAAAATGTTGCTATTTCCCTTTTGATTAGAACCTTATCGGTTTCATCGGCAAGAAGTACTAAAAAATACGACTATAGGTATCGACTAATTTCCTCCATGATTTATGGGTGCAATATATACGTACTAAATATGTACGTATGTATTACATACAAAAATATGCGCAGCACCCATTGTGACGACAATGGCTAAAATAAAAAAAAAACACAATAACTGAAATCTAAATAAAATATGGTATGGCAAAAGCAGCAAAGGCGGCAACACTAGCACAGCAAGCGCCGATCACTTGTGCTCACATAACGATCAATAATTGCGGACTTAAAGTGCTGAATTGCAAATTGCCATACACTGGCAACAAAAAGGGAAGCAAAATTATATATGGAAAAAATAAAATAAAATAAAATAAAATAAAATAATTAAGCTTAAAAAATAATAAGTGCGACACATAAGAGTCTGTATGCTTATTTGTAGGTACAAGTGTTGTACATATTTATATAAATGTATATATGCATATACATGTGACGAAGTATGCAAAATGCGAAAAGTATTTCCTTATGTATGCGCGCCGCTGCACTGTGGTGTAGGCTTATCGCTAATGGCGCAAAACTAAAAAGAACACCAAAATTATTAATACTTACATATGTATATACAAACATTTGCGTCTGCAAAAATGTTGGAGCCTTCAAAAAAATAAAAATAAAAAATATATATGGAAATATATATAACGTATAATTTGCGGCAGTTCCTGCTTCTTCCGCGAATTCCGCATTTGATTGAATATTTTATTATCGCAAGTGCAAAAGCTATTGATTGCATGTATGTATATATATACAGTTGAGGTATGCAAATACATATATGCTATATGTACATATGTAAGTGCACGTTGGCCTGCACCTGATCGCGCGTCGCCTACTGCCCGCACCGCGCGCTTGTAAGTACTTACAGCGCGCCACTAGCGCGCTCGACTAGCAATTACATGTGTATGCGCGTGTGTAGATATGCGCGCCGTTATAGAAGCTAGAAATCGTGGCGCGTCGCCTGTTACCAACCCTTCCGCCTACTCACAGGACGTCAAAACGTCAACGCCAACGCCAGCGTCGTCGTCGCAATTAGCGTACGATTAAAGTGTGTAAGGCGCAAGACGCGCGGCAAACCGCTTAAATTACAATTGTGAATGTATGTGGGTGTGTGTGTGTGTGTGTGTGCTTGCACGAATATATTGCATGTAATAGCAGGCGTCAGCTAGATTTGCTGTCGTTAACTATTTCTCTTTCCTGGTTTTGATTCTGGCTGGCTGATTTGTGCGCGGTCTTCCCCCCTCCACAATTTGCAAAGAAAAGCGCGGCGCACAGAAGAAACCGAAAACCCGCAAACATACATATGTGCATACGTAAATACACTTAGTCGGGTAGAAACACACACAGAAGCGAGGCAAAGCAAATACAATAAATTAAATTCACTTCCGCATTGCTCCACAAATACAGCAACAGCGACAGCGACATAACACGACAGCAGCAGCAGTGGCAACGACAACGTAAGAGCAATACGATGTACAAACGAAAGAGCGCAACGTCGGTGAGGAAGACAACGAAGGTTGATGAAAACGACCAAAAACTATGCGCGAAAAGTGCTGGTCGTCGCCACCACCAGTCATAGTCGCGCGCGTCGTTTTGGTGTGCGCCTCAACCAAAGCTAGAAGCAGCACCTAAGTGGGAAAGCTGACCCGCGTAAGTCACTTGCACACTTTCAGCAAAAAACTTAACTGCGAACATAAATTACGAGTACAATGTGGGTTTGCCGCATGCGCGCGGCGTTCTATCCCCCCATTCAGTTCCTTAGTTAGACGATCGGTCGGTGGTTTGGTTGGTTGGTCGATCGGTCGCTCGGTCAGTTAACCAAGTGATCAGTTGATAGGGAACTCAGTCGGCCCAGTCGTGCATGACCAGTTTCTGCTGGCGCGTAAAACGTACCGACGTTTCATAGGAACTAGAATATATTTACATAATGTGATGTGTAAGTACATGTATCTCGGCCACAGATGCTACACATCGATCGTCTTGAGCGCTGAGACAGTGTGAAATAGAATTCCAGATTGTTGCTTTGAGGGGAAGGTAGGGTTGAAAGACCCTAAAGAAAAGTAAAAGTTTTAAGATTCCAACTTTCACTGATATGAGCTTAGAAGTTTGTGAGAGGGTATCAAAATCAGATTTTCCTGTAAAAAATCACAATAAGAATTCCTTGGTATAGTAAAAGATAACAATACCCTCAGAGTTTTGTAAGATATATGTATGCATATTTACTGGTATAGACCACTTACGCGGTTATAGCCGAGTTAACAACAGCGGACCAGTCATTTCTTCCTTTCCCAATTTGGCGCCAATTGGAAATACCAAGTGCAGACCGATCCTTCACCAGCTGATCTCTCCAACGGAGTGAAGGTCTTCATGCCTTTGCACCATATAGCAGGACCGGAATAATGAGTGACTTATAAAATTTGATATAAAGACAGTAAAAAAGTATTTCTTTAAGCCATTAGTTTTGATATAACTTAAAAACAAAGTTTTCAACCCAATATTTCTCCCAATTTTCCCTCGAAAATTTATATGCTTTTGAATTTCATAAGAAAAGCCCCGGAATCGGTCAAAATTGTTGGGAATGTTCTTAATCGGTGCTCACCAAAAGAACTTGCTGTTGGGATAATCAGTATTCAAGACAGTATATGAAAGAAATTTTTGTGGAGGAACGGAAATAAATGAAATTTCTTCGAAGTAAAGATCTTTCAGACTAATAATACTTCTTTAAATATAAATCTTTCTTGAAAATATTCTTGCCGATCACAAATATCAAGTAATTTTGCTAAAGCGTCGAAGCAAAAGGAATTAACCTTTCTCCTGTTGAAAAGGTATGGATTAGGCTTTAAAAATCTATTCTGAATATCTCATCTGAGAAGTATATGAAATTGAGAAATTTTATTGCATAAGCTTCTATTTCTACTTTATAATTTCTCGCGAAAGCCCAAAGCAATCCGCACATACTCACTGTATGCCTGACATGCATCCATGCGAACGCAGCGTAACGCCAACCCAACGACCGCAACCAAATCTCAATCTCAGCGAAGTACATATGTATGTATGTACATAAGTGCTAAAATAAGTGGAAAATAAATAAAGTAGGAAGTGAAGCGCTGAGCGCGTTACAGTCGAAGTCACCGGTGAGCGTGAACACGGTGGCGAGGACGGCAAGCAATGAGAAAAGAAAGGCGAATCAGCGGTAAAAAAGACAATGACTACGAAGAAAATACAAGTATTGAAGTCTGCGCAGAGAAGGGAGTGAATAATAATAAATAAAATGCAGCACACACTCTCTTACATGTTCTCTCAAGTGCTGCACCGCGCATTACACTTGTAAGATTATAAATTGTTGTAAACTGAGTGAGCGCATTTTTAGTGGATGCGAGAATGCCTACATCAAGACTGAGTAAAACTCCGTTGGAGAGCGCCTCTGTGTAGGCTGAGAAATATTCATAAGTAAGCGCTAAAGAAGCCGCATTAAAAGAGCGCAGTGCGCCTGTTCATTTCGATCAATGCGCGGAATTTTTTATATGTGTGTGTGTAGAGAAATAAATAATTATTTGCATTTTTGCAAACTGAAATGATTAGCGTAGAAAAATGCATACTGTTCGGAGAGCGCGCTTGAGAGCGAACGAGTGATTGTGAGAGCATCAGTTACTGAGCGAAGGCGCGATCACTTGCCGCTGACGCATAAAGAAATCAATTATATTTACTATTTTCTGCGTGGAAGCTTGATAGCTGACTTATGCGGTAGCTTTATCTCAAAGTAAGCTTATACTTACTAAAACAACAAGCAACTGCGCTATGATCGGCACAGCTGTGTTGAATATTGGGCTCACGCTCCGTGCTTCGTAAGCAGGGACACAGGTGTGCGCGCGGTATTGTTGATGACGACGCTGGAAACAACTCAGAGGCGTTCGGGGCAAGTAAGCAAGTTATAGCCCGTCGCCATATACGGAAATGAAACTAGTTTAGTGATGTTTCACTTGACTTGGTATGGATGTGCTCCACTTACAGCAAACGTACCGACTATAACAACAGCAATGCAAAATACTGGCGTAACATGACTGCATAAGAAGGAGTTGCAGTTTTATTTATCTACTTACATATTTACTGACTTTGTGGGTAACCCATAGGTGGAAATATAATATGCTGACTTATAAATGAGGGACTTATAAATTGTTCACTAGGGTATTAAAGTATAATGGGAAATAGCATAACATAACATATACATAATAGCATAGCTTAGCACAGTGGTACATAGCATGGCATAAATTAACATAGCATAACAGAGCGTACAGTAACTTAGCATATACATATGTCTTAACATAATTTCATATAGGAGACATGACTTAACAAATTTAAAGTAGCCTAATAACAATTTAACGTAACAGATCATAACGTAACATTGCACAGCATGACATAACAATAATTTAAATTGAATTTGCGTAATAACATAACATAACACGACATGGCATAACTTAACCTAGCCTAACGTAGCATAACACAACTTAACTTAACATAGCACATTTTTTCACTACATAAAATAACATTAACATAACATAACCTAACTTTACATAACATAACTTAACATAGCCGAATAATATAATAATATAACTTAGGATAGCATAACATTGCGTACTTATGTTTCTTTGAAACTGCGTTAACTTGAAACAACAAGTGCTGATTATTTCAGCTTATGTGAACGCCAAAAATAGCACACACAGTTATATCAGCAGTTAAATATACATATGTATGTATATTCATTTGAACGAATATACATACATATTTATAGTTTATCAGCAGTTCGATGACTAAATTGCTTTTTAGGCATACAAGTGTGATCACTTCATTGGAAGGTGCCTTATTTATTCTTCAAGTTCTTAATGGTTTACCAAGAAGCAGCTTATCTCTTTCTTGGTTAAATAATTAGGAAAAAATATTATTAATAATTTATTTTGGGTCCATACTGCAATATCAACGGCTGAAGTTGGTGGATTACCGTTAATTTTTTAACCATTCACTCAATTTCTTAGACCCCATTTTAAGATTAGAATGTATGTTTTTCGGTGAAAGATTTCTGATGGTGATTCAGCCTAAATGTGCAATTTTGTTCATATTGGCCCTAATTTGTATTGGAAAGTGGTTATTTTTGCTCTTCACTTTTTGAATATTTTCTTCTATTGAAGAGATGGATGATCGTTCAGAACGAGGTATGTCGTCAACGATCTCTAGGCTTTTGTTTTTGTATCACCGTAAGTCTTTTCCAAAACGATTCCGTATTCTATTGTATTCTTCATTTAATTTTATTTATTTAATTGGAATTTGGTGTTTTGGTCCATCAAATAATGTAGGTAATAGGTGCTAAATAGCATAGAAACTACAATTGGGCTACTGTTGGCTTTTTTCTACCGTTCAGGGGCGGATCTTCGCTCTTCTCCTCCAAAAGTTAAAAATTGTATATTAAGTTAAGTTATATAAGTGACACTCTGCGAAGAAAAGGACTTTGAGTTACAAGTACAAAATTATGCAAAATCCTACTCCAGATTCGCGCCTGCCTCTTTTTAAACCTTTAACCTATCGAATTTCTCTATATTTAATAGTTATTAGATTTAATCTTCTTCAACTCAATCTATTGACTTAATTTAAATGGAGTATCGACGTGTTAAGGTTATGTAAAACGTTCTGAAAACTAAAAACTATAATATCTTTAAAAACTTGTATTATCAAATTCTAATTTACTTGAAAGATCCATTGTCTTAAAATACATAAAACTACGATTTGAGGTTATGTAAACTGTTGGAAAGATTTCCTTGAATTTGTAAAGCCCTAATTATATAAAAATTATTGTTGATTAATTGTACCGTAATTCGGTATTTTTGCTGATTAATTGTAGAAATTTCGGTAGTTTTGTTGATTGATTGTATCGTAATACGGTATTTTTGTTGATTAATTGTATTGAAATACGGTATTTTTGTTGACTAGTTGTACCGAAATTCGCTATATTTGTTGATAATTTCAAACATCCCTTCTAATTTTTATACTCTCGCAACAAAGTTGCTAAAGAGAGTATTATAGTTTTGTTCACATAACGTTTGTTTGTAAGTCCTAAAACTAAAAGAGTCAGATATATGTATATGATGAGTAGAGTTGAAATCCGTCTGTCCGTCTGTCCGCCCGTCCGTGCAAGCTGTAACTTGAGTAAAAACTGAGATATCATGATGAAACTTCGTACACGCATTTCTTGGCTCCATAAGAAGGTTAAGTTCGAAGATGGGCAAAATCGGCCCACTGCCACGCCCACAAAATGGCGGAAACCGAAAACCTATAAAATGTCATAACTAAGCCGTAAATAAAGATATTAAAATGAAATTTGGCACAAAGGATCGCATTAGGGAGTGGCATATTTGGATTTTTTTGGAAAAGTGGGCGTGGCCCCGGTCCCTACTAACTTTTTTGTACATATCTCGAAAACTACTATAGCTATGTCAACCAAACTGTATAGAGTCGTTTCTTTTAGGCATTTCCATATACAGTTCAAAAATSGWAGAARTCGGATAATAACCACGCCCACCTCCCATACCAAGGTTATGTTTAAAATCACTAAAAGTGCGTTAGCCGACTAACAAAAAACGTCAGAAACACTAAATTTTACGGAAGAAATGGCAGAGGGAAGCTACACCCAGGCTTTTTAAAAATTGAAAATGGGCGTGGCGTCGCCGACTTATGGACCAAAAACCATATCTCAGGAAGTACTCGACCGATTTCAATGAAATTCGGTACAAATATGGGTGAAATCGGTTCACAACCACGCCTGAAATCTCGATTATCACTTTATCATGCGAGAGTATAAAATGTTCGGTGACACCCGAACTTAGCCCTTCCTTACTTGTCTTAAATTAAATCCGTCCGCGTAGTTTGTATGGAGAGCACAAAATTTGAGGTGTGTTTCATATTCGGAAAATTATGTTTTCTGACAATTTCAAAGAAACATTCCATTTTTATTGAACCACAATCATTTTAGTGCTTCGAATTGAAAACCCACAATTTGGGATTATGTAAACCGCTCAGAAGATTTCCTCAAAAATATAAAGCTAAACTGTCTAGCTGAGAAATTACATAACTGCAAATATTTCGTGACTAAATAAACACACAAAGTATAGTGTACAACAACAACGAAATCTAATTCAAATATTTCTGTGTGTGCCAAAGTTTTCTAAGAAGTAATTTCTTTTCATTATGCGCACGCCAACACAACCAGTTTCACCTGCGCATATCAATATTTACATAAACATGCATCTGTTTATAACGGCAAACATACTTATATTCATACATACAAGTATGTACACATAAATAAACTTTAAGCTGCGCTTCCTTATACTCTTACTTACCCATACACATGCATATGCACATCTAGACAGACCCAGTAATACATTACATACATACATACAGCACATAAGAGGCACCTAGGTGACCCATTTTTTATTGTGCCTTTTCTTCTATTTTCCTTATTTACTTTTACATCACTGTTACAATATTTCACCAATCGAATTAATCAATTCCGCTTTGCAGCGGCAGCGAGTAAAAGAGCCAAAGTAAAGTCAACCAAAGCAAAAAGTAATCGCCCGATCGCACACATATACTCCACACGTGTGCATCTGTTACATATGATCGCGGTCTTGGCGGCGTTCGTTTGCTGCTTTGTTGGCCGTTGGCGCTTGGCTGGGTGACCGGCCAGTTGATTGTCTGTCCGTGTATTTKCTGTTGAGTTRAGCTTAGCTTTTATTGCTTTCAGCTGTGTTGCTGTTGCTGTTGCTGTTTTTGTCGTGTTGACCCAAAAAGCGCAGCTTAACACACAACGCTGCACGGCAATTGATAGATCGTTTGCGCGTTCAGTCCATATTCGCATAACTGGGTAAATAGTAAGAAATATTTGTATGTGGTGTTTGTAGTGAGAAAAGAAAAGAAAGGAAAGGTAGCAGGAAATCAGTTGAAATAGTAAAAAAGCAACCACAAGTATTCAAAAGTTGTTAACAGCAATAAAATTCATTAAATATCACTCGCTTTTAAACCATATTGATATTAAATTAAAGGTTTAACACTTTAGTGAGCACCTAGTACCTGCTCATAGTATATAGGAAAAA
>NW_017534675.1:759256-773944 GCF_001853355.1 Bactrocera latifrons
TTTTTTTTTTTTTTTTTGCAGGGCGTTTTTTTTTTACTTTTGATTAGGTTTTTTTTGTACAGTTTAAAACTTGTTTCGAAAAATATTTATGATCGCTTTTTCAATCTTTAATCGCTATTTGGTCTATCAGAAATATATTTTTGAATTCAATTTTAATCATACTACTCCAGGTATCTTAGCTGTCTTTGATTAGAAAAATTAGAAAAAATGGATAATCGAGCAAACAACTGATCTAAATCGTTTTTGTTGTCGAATAAGGTTATAATAGCGCGAATTTACTCCATTTCTATTGAATATCCACCACACGCCTTAACTGCCTATCTGTTCCGTAGGTATTAGTTAATTTTTAGAGAGCGGCGAAACGAACAAGCAACTGCTGTAAACTAATATAGTATAAAGTGTGTGAATAGTGTAATCATATAATATAATGAGTTATATTACTTTATTTGGATTGCTAGCCACTTTTTTCAATTCAAATGCTTAATTTGCTGTTGGCTTCATTGAAAAATTCTGTCTCAAAGAGCGCAAATATGAAATATAGCAAGCTAGCAGTGGCGAAACGAAAGCGTCGTATAATTCTAAGTGGGATATACACTTTTTATTGGATTTGATTTCGATTTCATAAAAATTTATCCTTCCTTTATAAAAATCCGAGAAGTGAGGAAATCGAAAAAAATTCTTATAACAGTTGGTTTTCACAAAATTTGATGACCTACTTATGTATTGCTCTGAAGCCTACATCCGAAGCTTATACGTACGTATATAATACATGTTTGATGAGTCGTTTAAACAAAACCCACAAACTAAATTACAAAACTGTCCACCTACTAACCATTGCTGCGACTGTCTCCACCTAACCAAGTGTCCAACCTGTTGCGTGACTATTCCAGCAACCCACACTACTCATTTGCTGACTTCGCAGACTTTACACATTGTCTACTCGCTTGTTGTTGGGTCGCTGAATTGCTTTTCTATTTTTTGTAATTTTTTCTTTCCTTAATTAATTTTTTTTTTTGGAATTCCCATACGAGGCGCATTTCTTTTGCTTCCAAGCAAGCCGGTTGCGCATGTAATTTTGACGGCGGCGGAGGTGCTGTGTTGTAACTCGTGTAAAATGTGGCAACACTTTAGCCACCACCACATTACTATCACTAACAACAATAACTACAACAGCAAGCAAAACTATTTTACATGCAATCAAAGCCGAAGATATGAAGTCACTTGAACGATCAGCCAAGTAGACAGACAGACACAGAGTCGGTGAGGCTTTGCTGCTTTGTTTACTCGGCTAAGAAAGCCGACGATGAAATTGGTAAAAGTACGCTATGCAACAACAACTACAACAATAACAACAGCAAAGTAAGCAAGCAAGTAAGCAACAAACCAAAATCCACAGCCACAAACCAAAGAAAAAAGTTAATAATAATAAGAAAAACATTTAAAGAAAAACAACATCAACAACAACAACGAAAACTGTGACTTAACAAAGCAACGCTATAAAATGCACCTAGTAACCTGTTGTTGTGAATTATGTTACGAACGTAACGTGTTTCAAAATATAGGAAGTCACTCGCGCTGTTACCGGCGCAGGCGCTGTTGCAGTCGAGCTCGTCGCCGCCGCTTCGGTTTCGGTGTTATCGCCAACAAATTTGCCCAACTTACTCACCGCTTGGTTAGCTGAATTTTATGCATTTATGCGGTGTTGCTGTTGTTGTTGTTGGCATTGTTGGTTTTGCTGTTATTAACGTTTGTTTGCTGCCGCGAGGCTAGCGCGGGGTTGCTGTTTAACGGTCTTACGTATCGTGCTATTATCTAACGTTGGCTGACGACGAGACTGGCTCAAAGCAGCGCAACAACCGCATATTACATGCTCACGTGCTTATATGCACATATGTGTGTSTGCCTGTATGTATGTGTGTCGGTATGTAATATGCATAGTTTTCCGCTTATACACTAGGCCTTTGGGGCTGTGGGGCGACCGTGTGCACGCAAGATATGCCAACTTGCTTCGATTTGCTTTACAGTTRTTATTGTTGTTGTGATTGTTGTTTTCGACTCGCTTTACTTCAGCGTGTGGTGCGGTATGGCACATATTTTCCTTCACGGCAGCACAATACACACAATTAGGTAATTTCACAAGCTCGACTGTCTAGCTTATTGAACTGCATTCAGTTTCGAGCTGGCGGTGTGGAGCTGGGGCTGTGGCTGAGGCGCTGGCTTGTAGCAGACAGTGTGTGAATGTTGGGTTTTTCTTTCTTTCGCTTGCAATTTCTTTTTGTGCCTACAAAGTTTCGTTAAAACAAAAAAAAAACTGCATCGAAGTTATTACATATACCGTTCACAGGTGTATTTTTAGTAGGAACTATAGGTGTAACTTGCAGTTCTAATATTTTCTAGCCACGCTGTTTGATATATACAAGTCGGGGTTGAAGGAAAAATATATTTTATGCAGATATTTATCTTGATTTTGATCAAGAGATTGTAGCATTGCCTTGTAAAAGAAAACACCAATGGATATGTTGTCAAATAAAAAAGTTGTCCATAGAAAAACTTAACTTTTATGGATTAGTTTGTATAACCGCTATATATGTATATGCTGTAGTGGTCCGATCTGAACAATACATTCGTAGATATTGGGTTGTCGAAAAAGTCTTTTCGTATATCTAGTCAAACTTCAACTTATTTTTTTTTTTTTATATTTATAATCAACTTTAATGAACCAAATATGTACCATTTTGGACGACCATTTTTCCGCCAGAGACATTATTTCATCAGTGTAAAACTTTTCTGGTTTCTCGGCGAAAAGCTGCGACAAATAATTTTTACAGGCTTCTCTTTTCGCCCATTATTGTCGTATTTGATTCACTTTTCGTCTCCTGTTACCATTCCCTTYAGAAAAGGTTCGATTTCATTTCGTTTCAGCAAAGAATCGCAGATGTTAATTTGGTTCATTAAATTTTTTACAGACAATTCATGTGGTATCCAAAAATCGAGCTTGCGTGGCATTCTTTCCATTTTTATACAAAAAATTTAAAATATAGCGCATTTCTTCATTATTTTCACTCATTTTTGAATAGCTGTAACTTTTTTCAACTTCCTCAAATTTAATTATTTTTGTTGACTAAAAGAAGTTAAAAATCTCAGCTTTCCAACAATATATGGTATGACACAATGTGATTGGTATCGACATCTATTGATAAAATACGAAAAAACTTTTTCGACTACCCAATTTACAGTATACGGGTTATAAAATGTTTATCACAAATATTTGTAGATATATATGTATGTACCATATATAAGTTTTCAATCATATACATATACATATGTATGCATACATACATGTATGTATGTATAAATATTGCACTGCAACCGCCTGACTTACTTACAGACTTGTTGACCTGCCACTAGCTGTTATAACTTCAGCTTTAACTGTTGCTATTTGTTTGTTGTTGCTGTTGCTATTGCCAATATCAGGTATATTACGTTTTAGGGTAGGAGTTAACGGTGTAACCTCTTTCTTGTGAGCGGCGGCTGGTCGCAAATAATAAAAATAAAAAGCACAACAACACGAAAAAAACTTAAAGGCACCCAAATCAAAGGAAGTGTTTGCTGGCTAGCTGCCGTTTGTCTAGCCGTCCGTCCGACTTTACGTCAGCCCAGCTGTCTGTTAGTGTGGATTTCGTAACGACCACAAATAGCTGTAATAAATAATATTAGTTGGCAAAAACAACAATAACAATAACAATAGTTCCCGTCGCCAGACGTTAGCGGCAAAAGTCTTAAGCAAAGCAACAAGCGGAGTAGTAACAGCAACTACAACAACAATAAAGTTCGCCTACTTAGCGCTGCATATACACGTAAGCGTCACAAGTGCTACACGGTAGTACTTTTGTATGATTGGACGTGTGTATGGCGGACGTTGGCACAACGCGACTACCTGTTGTGCACAATCCCAAAGTGTTCCTGGTCAGCATCGAATGCATTTGCCGAAATATTATACAAATAAACACAAAGCGACCGACAGCAAGTACTGGCAAATTTATAAAGGCAATTACATGCATACAGCAACACCAATATATATCTACTAACCTATACATATGTACATATGTATGTATGTGACAGACCATTGTGATCACCTTTTGTTGCTCTTATAACACCTGAGTAACGGAGTACTTTGCGCGGCATTTTCCAATAGATTTGCATCACTTTCAAAGGAAACTATTTGAAATGGCATAAACTAAATGCTACGTTGTGCAACAATAACAATAACATTAAATGCAACAGAGACATTTCCCGTGATTAGGACATAGCAGCGACTTCACAGACACACCACCGTCGCTTGTACGGGAAATCATGTAATCATAGCGTGTTGTGTAGTTGTATAGGTGAATGTAATTGCGAAAGTGAAAACGTTAGACGTGTGTTAAATGGGTTAATATCTGCATATAGAGGGTGTGTTAACTTTTAGAGCGTTTTCTAAACTTCTTTTAAGTTTATAATTATTATTGCAYGACTTAGTATTTTTAAGATTAGAAAAACAGATTTGGTTAGGTTAAGAGGCCGAGCATAACGAGATCTCACTTGAACAGCTTGGAACACTGAGCCGTAGTGGCACCTAATACTTTATATATTTATTTTGATTTATAATAAATCATAAGATACTTAAAATTCTGTATAGCGCTTTGAGCCTGACACATATTTGTTGAGCCGGCTAATATAATATCTTTCGACATTGTCTTTGGGTTCACTGAAAATAAGAATGATTTTCAACCTCAGTCTTAGGTTAGAAAATTGAATAGAAAGTTTGTGTATGTATCCACTTCACCTTTTTCCATACAACTTTGCCTGTTCGACGAGATTTCTAGTCTTACCACAGGAATGCCTAGTGAATGATAGTGTCCAGTAAAAACCAATACAATTACGACAAGATAAACTTTGCTAAGATCAAGTAAAAGCAAAAACACTTTTTTACTTAGTACCTAGTATATGAAGTTTTTCATCCATTTTGCTCGTTATATTTTACTTGGACTTTTTCAATGTCTTTACGGATGGGTYAAAGCTTGTAGGAAAAGTTGATKGAGGTACTTACTGTCAGGAGCTATTTATCTTCAGGGTTGGTGGGGGAGTGCCTAACCTCGCTATCAATATTATCGAGTGTCTTTATGATAAGACTGGTATGGGTCCCAGGCAATAGCGGAATCGCATATACTTAAAGCTGATGAGCTAGCAACGAAAGGCACCCTAAAACCGTTATAGCTAGAATTGKAGCGCGTCGGTGTTCSTCTTGTTTCTATTACTGGATAGCTGGGCTTCGCGGAAGCTTGGCCAGCGATGGGCCACCATCGGTAGTTGCGCTATCACAAAGCCTTTTGGCCCAAGAGTGAACGCAAGAGATCTATTGATCTCTTTGCCTTCAGTAAGGGCTAGTCTCTTCCTAATTGTGGGGCTTTTAACAGACCATTGTCCTAATGGAGTTCATGCTGTAAGGTTGGGAATCTTACCAGAAACCCCCAGGTCAAGATTTAAAATCCTGGGAGCGCATACCTTCAGACATCCCACAACTTGGAGAGTTTAAATTAAATGCCGATGAAAATTTGAATAGGGTACTAAGCGGAATTCTTTTTTTCTATGGTTTCACAAAAGACTATATATACCACGAAAAGAAGTCAGAGGCGKGGCTCTTGTCATCATGTTGAAAACAGTAATCGTTGAGATAGTTTTCGTGTTCAGATATAAGGAGCCAACATCCAACGTTATAATGGACCATAAACCATTTTCAGTAATTTTACAATTTTCATTCTAACGCCTTTCTAAAAAGTGGCTTAATTTTTCATTTCTATGTAGTTATACCTCAAGACAAACATGCTCTTTAAATTTATAATTTCCTTCTATTAAGGATTAACCCAATTCTGTATTAAGTCATGCAGTAATAATTATAATACATTATGATATCATTATACACAAAACTACTTTTTAAAAATAATATAGATTTTCTCCTACTATATTTTTTAGAAACTTTTCCCTATTTCTCAGTCTTCCATCCCTTTCTTCCATATAGATCTTTCTTAAAATGAATGTTTCTTCGTTTATTTCTCTTTCGGTGGATAGTTTGAATCCTTTTCGTAATTTTATAATCGAAATTAACAGACTCAGCGTCTCATTTCTGTTTCCAAGTCATAAATGTGCACCATCAAGTTATGATCGTAGAACTAGAGTGTTATCAACCTTTGTTTTGAGTTCTAGCTGATCAAATCTGTATGAATATAGCAAATTTTCTTCTTTAGTTTAAGTTAATTTAGTTTTCGATGATTTTCAAGTAGAACAATTATATGGTTTTTCAATAATCTATGATTTGAAGAGCGTTAAAAAAGTCTTATATCACCGTAATACGAAATTATCAGATGATTAAATAACTTTCTACTAAATTAGCTTGTATTAAAAAAATGCTAACCTCATTTTGCCTATAATAACATATACTATTGATGAATAAATTAAAGTAAATAAATCTCATATAATACCTCATTGCAACAGTGATATCTTGTGTCGCTATCTCAGAACATTAATCAAGATATTACAAAACATTTCCTATGCAACCAACGCCTTTATGTCTCTAAAAAATAATAAAAAAAAAGGTTCATTAAAGACTCATTTATTGACTTTCATTAGTAGTAGTTATTAAATATAAACTCGCAAGTAATGATCATCGATACACAAATTTAATTATTAATCATTATGAACGTGATAATCATTATGATTGTGCCGACGACACCACAAACCTCTTGTTTGTATATCCATGATATTTTTATTGTTTTTGTGATAAGCATAGTCGGCAATTTTTGATAACAACAACACTTATAAATAATGAGTTGAAAGTTGTTAGCACAGTAGAAATCGAATTATTTTATTGATTAGCTTGGCGGACGTCATTTCCTTACAGTTCTACGTCTGAATGAGTTGACAAATAAAAAAAGTTGTATTGAAAATCAGTTAGAGTTGCAAATTTATTTGATATGTTTTTTTTTATATTAATTTGCACTTAATTATTTTCAAAAAATAATAATTTATTATTTAATTTCCTCTTCTTCTTTTTATGAAGCCTAATCTACGCCATTTCCTTTTCTAGCATACCAATAGATTAATTCACCACACAGAGTTGATTACTTATTTCTAATCAACATACAAATTTATCAGCGCGAAATTGTTTTTTTTATAACACGGCGCATTTTATAGCAATTCTTCAGCGTACTTGGCTGAGAAAAAAAAAAAAAAAGTACCTGACCGTAGCACTATTTTCCTTTGCCATTGGGTGAAAGAATTTCGCAAACATTTAAAGGGTGGTTAGTTTTGGCAGTGTCGTAGATCCTAAGAATATAAGAATATCAGTAGTCGGTTGTATACTTATTTCGAGRGGAATATGTTTATTTGTTAACAGTAGTAGCTTTTTTTCTATAGCGATATGGAGGTTGTGTGAGTCGAGCCATGCTTGCATTCGTATCATGACTTGATTAAGCTTTTTCCGCATATCTTCTGTCTCTCTTGCAGTAATTACTGCTGCCAATTAGTTTGATTCGTCTGGCATTTTGAGTTTTAGTATAATTTCTATTGTCTTAGTTGAAGTTTCGCAAGTCTAGGCCTACAATAGTTCCTTGTGCTGCTCTCTTATACACATCTAGATGTGTATAAGAGTGTAGTTTCTACACATTCAATGACGCATTTTATAGTTCTAGAGTTGATCTGTCGGGTCCAAAGCCGTGTAGTCTAGAGAAAAGTCTTCCAGCTTCGTTGCTTTTCATAGCGCTTTCCCGCTGTGTCAAGCATGCATGGTGGACGGTATGCTGATGACAAGTTGTGATATCATTTTCCCTTGCYGATTAGCACCAGCCGCTGCTTTTTGTACATGTTCAATAGTATTGCCGGCCGCTTTGCAGCGATTATTTTCAGGATTTCTGTGGGGATTTCGTCGGACGGGTAATTTGTTGGCCTTGAGCTTGCTAGTGGCTAGGTGCAGCAGTTATACAAATTGACTGATCAAAATTAGTTCTTGTAAGGAAAGCTTTTTTGTTTGACGACATATCTTCACGAATTGTGACACTATTTTTTATTTATATTTTTTTATATTTTTAATTTTTTTTATTCAATGTATTTTTTTTAATTTACTTGAAAAAAAGAGGATTTTACAATGTTTTTCAATATTTTTTGTTTTTTAATACTTTGTTTAAATTTTTTTTTTAATATTTTTTTATTTTTTATAATAATTTGTTTAATCGTTACATCGTTTTCAAGTATTTTATTCAAATAAATCACAAATCGTATTTCCGAACGCCCTGTTTGAATAGTGATACTATTTCTTCAAACACGTGTGTGTATATTTTTTATACATATTACGTATGGTATACGAGTATGATTCCATATCGATTTATATGTCCAATATAATTCTGCAGCGGAAATTGCTGTTATTTCTTACTTTTCATAAACAGTACTGATAATTTTGGAGCACGATTGGAATCAAGATCGCACAAAATGTCGACGAACGACGTTTCCTTTGTTAATTAGAACCATAAATTCAGCGAGGGAATTTTCAAATKAACAGCAAACAAAGTAGATATAAAAAAAATTAAAAAAGAACACAAAACATAAACCATAAAAATAAAATACTTCAGTTGAAAATTATGATAGGATAGCAGAAATTAAGAATTAACTGGACGGTG
The DNA here is from genome assembly GCF_001853355.1 of Bactrocera latifrons. Lineage (NCBI taxonomy): Eukaryota > Metazoa > Arthropoda > Insecta > Diptera > Tephritidae > Bactrocera > Bactrocera latifrons. The sequence continues at coordinate 767,965 of NW_017534675.1, forward strand.
CACAAAAAAAAAAAAAATATAATCTTATCTCACTACCATTCCAAATTTGTTTTTATCGAGATGTACGCACTTAAAACTGCTCAAAATTTCTAAAACTTATACTTATATTGTTTTTGCTCTTACTACCTGTGTCTTATCGAGTGCAACGCATCAGCTGCATAACGGTCGGCCGCTACTTGTCCACTTCTCTTCATTGGGTTGCACTTCAAAAGCCGATAGGCTTGACCAATTCATTATTCATGTCCGAGTGCAATTCATTATGCCGCAAAGAGTACTAGTCTCTACACACGCAGCCATACATAGAGAATTTTTGGATATAAATTTACTTTTGTATTTTGTTTTTGTATTCACTTGTATCGGCAGCATCTCGCCGTGCACCATATCCACTTCATTTCTGAGTTTTAAGGAGGAAGCAGCGGACGCTTAAGCATTCACACATACTTATAAACTTAAGTACATACACATAGATAGCACTTCCGAAGACAAKAAAAACACAGTGTTTGGTCATATTGAGTTTGAAATTCTTGGAAATTGCCAAAAAGGACACAACGACGCACTCATTGCCAGCGCACAGCAGGTACACTACTTAGTAGGCGAACCTCATACAAATATTAGATGACTCTCACTGTACTAAAGTCTTATAGTTATTTATTACTACACTTACCCATACACATACACGCGTACATAGAAATATATGTGAGGCTGCAAGTGTTGTCAGGCCTTTAACYATATTTTCAATTGTCCTTTAACGGTTGCCTGTGCATATGTGTGTTGCTGCGGCAATTGTCAAAAGCCACTTCTTTTGAGTTTTCATAGCCATCTCTCACACGCTCATCATTAAACATCCTTTTGTTGAGTATTTCAATTGGAAAACAAAACAAAGCAACAACAAAAACTGGCATGCATCCGCCCAGTGAAGTTATGAATGTGTTTGAATGCTGCGCGCAGTGTTGCTTTGGCAATAGGAAGTTGCACTTACCAGTATGCACATACGTATGTGTGTAAAAGTAGAGACAATTAGTTACCGCCAAAAGTGCGAGCAACGTTTTTGTGTGAAAAATTAAAAGCAATTGTAAGCAGTCTATTGAACTACTTCATTATAGTATTTTGAAAATTTTACAAATCTTAGACAGCCGAAGACGAACTGGCACCTAAGAAAGGTATATACCATATGCGTTTACATACATACATATATAAGTATATATCTATATACTCAAGTATACTATATCAATATATTCAATGTAGATCAGACATCTTTAAGTGCTCTTTGCGACCAATAGGGCAGTTTACGCCTTCCTAGGAGCAGCTTCGAGGAGGTTGTTTCATATTTATTGGCACAGTGATGTCCATATCTCGTTGAAAGTCGCGCTGTATGTTGTGGTGGAGTGAATAAAAGTAGCCCTCATCATGCCGACAGCATTCTCAATTCCAATATTTCAAGTTGGATATGACCCACGTAGATATTGTATGTSMCCTGGTCTRCGGAAAGGGGGCTTAGGTGTCAAAAAATGAATTTTCACTTTTTAGTTGATTCGGATGGAAGATGAGGTGCTTTTTCACGTGACAGAATTTCTAGTTTTCGTACGTTAGCTCCCTTTTCGTAGACCAGGTCACATATATGGCTGTAGTTTCCACCATATCGCACACCTTCAATCTGCGATCTGTCAATACGAGTATCCGTGGTAGCCAATTTCAGAAAACCTGGATGTGGCTCTTTCTGCAAAAACACCCGAAAAGAAAACTGTATTATACTCCTTAACTGTGAGCTTCCACATGTAGTCAAAACGAAGCTTCGGCTGAAATTGTGACTGTTATAAGAATGTTCCACATAATAGTAATGTTTTCTTGCTCCAGTTGTCCTAAGTGACTATGTCAATAGTTTTTCGAATCCCCCTCGCATATATGTACATATACTATATAAGATTTCCTTGCCTTGAATTTATGGCAAAATTATTGATCACTACTGCTGACAGACATACTAATATTAGTTCAAAGTCTAAACTAAGTATCATTAAGCACACAGAATTTTACTAATAATATGTCACAGATTACTCTAAGCATTAATGTTGCTTCCGTCATTTCGTCATGTAATTTATGCGCTTGCTGGCTCCACTCACTAACTTATGATTTTTCTAGTTGAGAATCTGTGGTAATTCCCTGTGATCAGCATTCGCTATAAAAACGGTGACTCACATTTTGCACAATGCGCTGCTCGGGCGTAAAGTTGCTATTTTTCCTGCTAAAACTAATACATACATATGTATATACTATTATACTACAATATATTATTTCATTTAAACTATAATCTCCACTTTAGGTTGGTATTTTATATATATATATATATATTTGTTTATTTTATTTATTTATTTAGAATTGAAATCATAATTGTTGGCAGAAAATGAAAGTCGAATTTTTATCACTTACATACATATGTACTTATATGCACTTTTATAAGTATATATGTATGTATTATAGGTACATATAAGTGTGTTAATTTTAACCACATGGATTTGTCGAYTTTTGCCAACATATTTTTGGATTTATTTATATTTTTCGTGTTGAGAGTTTATTTCTAATCGCATWGAAATGTACTGTATTAATTTATTTKTGTATTAAAAGCCCAGTGTTGCAAAAATACCATTTTTTATCTACCCTCTTTGGCCAAAATAATTTGTATTACTTGCCGCTAAAATGTGTTTTTCGAGTGACTTAAGGTGCTTAGTCGCTGCCGCCGACTTTTTTATCACAATTTCATAACCTACATTTTTCGGAAATTAAATTATTTTTGCTAAGCCCKTTATCAAATTGGGAACAAAGGTCAAAATACATGCTTACATAGGTATTATATATAATATATTAGTATATACGTTGGTATATATTTGTTAATAATTTTCCAATCAATATAAAATCTATGTATATAAATATATACATAAATAAACTTAATATAATAATTAGGGGGCTATCCATCACTTAGGTACCCCAATTGTTGTCAGACGAAATATAATTTGAAAGAATTGCAAAAAGAATTATTTAATTAATAATAAATATATATTAGTTATCTATTATGTCATAAACCTTATCAATCTTTTTACAAGAACACTCTCAGCACAAAAAAAGAACAGTAACTAAGTAAATGTGAATGTGAATGAATGAATTTTTTTCAATAGTGAAGAACCTTATTAAATTTGCCCGCCTTAAATAAATCAAAGTCCTTGGATTACGTCATCACTTTCTGTACTTTTTAGTTTACAATTGTATTTATAAAGAGATGGCAAGATACTTGATAATATCCTTAGGGGTTACATGAGATTATCGATTTCAAAAAATCGATTTTTTTTATTATCTTATTAAATTACAACTACAACATCTCTAGAATATTGTCCTAAATTTTTAAGTTGATCTGAGTATTAGTTTCGGAGATACAGTCTTGAGAACTTGTGCGCACGAGGCTAGTTAGGCTAAAGCGCCATTTTTAAATGCGCTTTTCTTGAAACTGTGTTTTTGAAGACGGTTGGCAAGCTTTCTCGAGAAATATTCAACCGGTCTTCATGAAATTTTACAGGTCTTTGAGATAAAATTCTTAATGACATGGAGGAAGGATTTTTTTATTACTACTATTTGMAAAAAAAAAAAAATTGGCAAAATTTTCATTTCTTTGTAAAAATCCAATTTTCAGTTTTTTTTCCATCGTCCAAGTTCTAAGTTAAGATTTTAACTAAAACACGTATTTTCACTTTAGATGATCCTGTAAGSAGTTGTTCTGCCAGCGCGGCGCATCTTATTTCCGGGGGGTTAAAATTTTAAAATTTCTTTGTTAGTGGTGTATGTTTGTAACAATAAAAGATATTAATAAAATATTTAATTTTTTATATTAGAAAAAAATTGTTGAAAAAATTTGCAATGAACTCGTTTTCGGCAGAAATTTTATATAATCCCCATGCYATTTCAACCATTTTTGATCGAGTGAAGACTCGCCGATATTTAACTCAAAAATTAACACATGAATCCATTTTAATTACTCAAAAACAGTTTTTAACTTAGACCACTCCTTTTTCACTCTGATTTTGCTTTAGATTACTCCAGTGAAAGTAAGCAAGTGTGTCATCCATAAAGAAAGCAATTTMGAAAATGATTGAGACATTTATGACACATAACATATGTGTCATTCATTCGATATTTGATATCTTAAAACGGAAGTGATTCAGCTTACGAGTCATAGAATAGACAAAGATCCCTGCTACCTAAAAATTCCACTGAATCATAGTTATTAATATGGGTAGTTGTCGCTGCACCTCACTTGTGTATAGGCACTTCAGAAAGCATTCGTATTGGCATATCGTCTCGAACAGAAAATGTTGATTAATTCGTGGAATGTMTCTTTGCTAAAGAAAGTGCTTAGCCGAGACAAGCACCTGTTTTCATACGCGSGTTCARTTTTTGAGATATCAATCTGAAATTGTACATACATACATTATTTTCTACACAAGAAGATGCTCATTTGTCTGAAATCTGATCACTATATGATATAGTTGTCGAGGCTTCTCATTTGTCGGTCTGACAACGACTACTATATGATATAGCTGCCTTAGAAATTATTCGATCAAAATCTGAAAGTGACTATTACCATGCTCTCAAAAAAGTTTAGTGAATCACAATTATTAATTGTGGTASTTTTTAGCCAATTAAACTGTTGTGGTTCACTTTGCTAATAAGACCCTTAGTCAAGATAAGCACCTTTTTCATATGCTTGCTAGTCCCTCAGTTTTTGAGAATGTTGCACACCATTTGCTTCACAAGAAGCTCTTTATTTATTGGAACACCGATATCGGACCATTATAGCATATAGTTGTAATACAAACTGGTCAATTTAAATCTTGTATGGAAAAGTTTTTATTTGAGAAGTTGTTTTCACGAATTTTGATATGGGCTGTTTTGCAAGTTAAGGATACAAGCTTCGAAGCTGACCGATCAAAATAAAGATAMATTTTTTACATTTAATGCTAATACCTGTGGAGGGCATAGCTTCGATACAGTCAAAGTGAATATTTTTCATAGTTTTTACTTCAATAAGCATTCGACCATTTTACGAGTGGGTTATCAAGGTAGAARGATTGAGTTCTTGTACCTTATGTCCTTAAAAACTATACTAATTTAAAAAACTGGCTCGCCAGTTTAATAAAAAAAAGGCGATGATATACGAAATGTTAATCCAAGCACGGACTTTCTTTTCTTACACAATCATATTCATAATATAAACTTGTTAACTACAATATATTCATATAGTATGCCTTCAAATATATATCTACAAATATGTCAAATATATATAATGATATAAAAGTATATACTTGTATAGCTTCGGGCCTTGCAGTGTATGAGTGTATGTATGAGTATTTAAGACTACTTATTACTCATTACTCATTACTCATTAACCGCATAATTATGACTCGGAAGATTTATAAGTAACTTAATCTCAACATTTCCACCGGACAATAGTCATAAGTGCTAATGTTTCAGCACGCACAACTTCTCCAGCTGATGCAGCCGAAAGGGAAATGTCGCAAACTCGCTGATTAAACGGACACATACATAATTGTATACATACATATGTATATGAGAGCTTGAAGAGTGTCGATTTGCATGTGCGCAATGGTGAAATGTATTTATATAAAACCACAAGTGGTTGTCTAAGAAGTCAACAGCTCGCGAATAATATGCTGATTCATGAGGGTGAAAGAAAAGGAAGAAGACGGGGAAACGTATACTTATTTATATTTRTATAGATTTATGTATGCATATGTTATGAGTGACAAACAGGAACGCCTGTGGCCTTGTAAATGCGAAAAAATACAAAAATCTTAAATAAATAAATGAAAAACAGCCGGCAACACGAATGTTGCAACAACATTATATAGCGCTGTCGCAGCGCTGGCGGCCATTCCTCATTTGTCGCAGACTAATTATTAATTACGACAACAAAACA
>NW_017534675.1:775302-776670 GCF_001853355.1 Bactrocera latifrons
AGAATTAACGATTCACATATATACATATACATACTGTCTCTTATACACATCTTACTTGAAGAAATCGTACTATTTAATGTGATAAAGACTATAAGTCAGCTTTCAGCGACGAAAAATTTTGCTTTTCTGAGAGTTAAATCCTCTTAATTTTTTTCTTAAGTGTTACACTCGCCTTGTTCGACAAGTATCAAACAATATTCACTAGCAACAATTTTGATTACATATTCCAGTGTTTTATCATAATTACTCCATCAGTTTATAGCATGCAACACACCTTTAATCTTCTAAGGGTGACTTCTATAGTCTCCAGTTCTCTAAGAATTTCTGATTAATTTACATACAGTCTCTGTTGTCATGTTGTCGGCGCTGACAGTACCCCTTCTTATGTACAGAGCAATTAAATGCATTCTCCGTGCTAGGCTCGTGCAACTGGCGGCGTTCTATAAATTATTATCAGTAATAAAAATAAATGCTTATTGAATAATTAAATAATATACTATATAAAAATATGTATTGGGAGAGTATGCTTGCATGGATGTATGTATGCGTGCTTGTGCATGCATTTATAATTGAGCTTCTCTACTTGTAAATAAGCATGTTTGTATGCTTATTCTSCGCTGAGAACAAGGAAGTAGCGCGCAATCACTTACACGCTAAGTGCTTGGTATAAATTGCACAAAAAAATTAATAACTGTTTATCACATGCTATATTATTGAAAGAAAATACGAATTTGATTTGTATAATTAATATATATTTCATATTTGCATAGATTGTTAATTTTTCATGTAGATGGACAGGGTTTGAAATATTATTTATTTTTTAATGTAAATTAAATTAAAAATAATAAAAGAAATAAATTATATTAAATTAAATCTGTCTCTTATACACATCTAGATGTGTATAAGAGACAGATACTTAATTAAATTAAACAGATAAAACTAAAAATAAATAAAATTAAAATAAAATAATTAAAAAAAAATTAAATTAAATGTTACTTTATTATATTAAATTGAGTTAAATAGAATAAAATAAAACTTAATTAAAGTAAAATAAACTAAAGTAAAATTGAGTTAAACTAAATAAAATTAAAATAAAAGAAAACTAAATTAAATAAAAAAATCAGAATTACATTCAATTAAATTAAATGACACTTTAATAAATTAAACTGGATTAAATTAAACTAAACTATGCTATACAAAATTGAGTTAAAAAAAAACAAAATTAAAATAAAACTAAATTAAAATAAAATTTAATTTAATTTGAATAATTAAATAATGTTTAATTAAACTAAACTGCTGTCTCTTATACACATCTAGATGTGTATAAGAGACAGACATAGATATGTACATGCATGTATGTACATGTGA
>NW_017534675.1:776803-781392 GCF_001853355.1 Bactrocera latifrons
AATAAAAAAAACTTATTTAATAAATTTAAACTAAATAAAATAAAATTATAATCAGATAAAGTTAATGATTTAAATTAAATAAAGCATAAATAACCAATTTCTTTTTTTAATTATAAAAATTATTAATTAACCGAAAACACATTTTTGTTCAACCGCCCTTAACCCTTTACTCACTTGATTGTATGCTCATAAACATATGCTAACTCAGAAAGCACCTATTATGCGGTTATGTGTGTRTGTATGTATGTATATGCATAAGTATTCAAAATCCACAAAGCTATTAAGACGTATTTTAAAAGAATAAGAATACCTGTTCTCTTCCCGTCGTAAATGACAAATCAGCGGGCATACATACATATACGTACATATATGATCCAACATACATAGGCCGTGTTACCAGTCAATAAGAATTAACGATTCACATATATACATATACATACAAACACAAAGGCAGAATTACGTTACGCGAAAAATCTGCTGAGTGCAAAGTTAAGTGGCAATTTAAATTGACCAACGGTGAAGCTGGAAGCGAACGCTCACTTACAATTGCATACATAATATGCATTGTAAGCATCTATACAACTACATATGTACATACCTACATATTTGTGCAAATACAAATTTCTASCTCCAGCTGCTGCTGTTGTTCTTATATCAAATATGTTTAGTTCAAAGTTGCAATTTTACTGATGTCATTACTGATTGAGACTAAGTGTAGAAGTTGTTGTTGTTTATTAAATCAGCATTCACACACCCCTGCCAACTCACCAAACCCACCAAGTGACAGCCTATATATATATGTATGTATGAATGCATTTGCTAAACTTACCCCGCCCACCGCAACGCAGCCCGCCGCTGCGCGTCTTWACTTCTAAGCCAACACGCCAGCTGCCAACACTATGTAGCTTCGTCTATCCTCACACGGTCTAAGTACCAAGTTTCTCTACGACCAACGTCGATTAGCGTCGTCGAATGAACCTGCTTTTGCCTGGACTTGCATGACTTGATTGTGATTATTATTAAATGCTGTGTTTTTAACATCCGCTTCCGCATTTTTATGAACGCAAATCTGAGCGCACGCCACACGAGACACACACACGCATACATACATTGTATGCATAAATAAAKATATGTGTGTGTGTGTCTGGCTAGAACAATTTTACAGTACAAGTTTTTTTCGCAAATGTTGTAATTAAAATGCTCAACGCGTTCGCCAGCGAATTGTCATTAACAACTCGTATTTACCATGTGTTGTTATACTATTCATGTGTTTGTTGCTGTTGTCGCTTGAGTTATATACATACAAATGAACAGTTTGTTTTATGCAGGTGCTGTAGCGCCTCACGCCTTTGCTGGCTACCGAAAGACACCCGATCGAGCGTTCAAGCCCACCGCTGCACCCGCTGGCCCACATGCATACATAGATATGTAYATGCATGTATGTACATGTGAACATAAATCGCTTGCGGGCACATCTCGGCCTCTGTGTTCTCCTTCTGGTCGATTTGAGTATTCACTTCATTTGCTTCGCGTGTGTGGGTATGTTTTAGCCACGCCAATTGTTATTGGCAATTGGTTGTGGTGCACAGTGGGGTGATAGTGGTAGAAAGCCGCTCAACAAAATTCAGACTTTTTAAAAAGCTGTTTTCTTTTTTGTTTTTTAATTTTTGGTTTTAAAAGAACCCACAGTTATAAACTTAGTCAAAGAAGTAGGTTGGAAATTATAATAGAAATAATGTTATGAGATTTTCTCAATGATTATCTGTATTTAAGCGAGTAACTCAGAGGAGTTGGTTCAAAAATATTCAAAATACGAAAACCCGTTGACTTCGGTGAGCYATAGTTCATCATAAAAGGRTATACAAATTCTWAAACTTTGAGTTGAAGATTGTAGCGTTATCTCGGACCATTCTCCTTGCATTATTTCGTGAAGATATTTTGTCAAATTGAAAAGTATTCCATACAAGTACTTAATTTTTATCATTCAGTTGGTATGGCACTATATCATATAGTGTACCGCTATCAGCAGTTCGAAAAAATTTTCAGCTCTTGGAGAGAAAAGAATGTCTACAAAATTTCAGATTGATATCTCATAAAGTGAAAGGTGGTAAAGTGGTTCGCAAGTGCACAGTTTATTTATAAGAAATGAAGGTTTATTATACAGGACATACAAATACTCTATGTATCTCAAATTAGATCGAAAACCCTATAGTGTAGATCACTTTTCTCTGGTGAACTAGAACTCAAAGTGGGGAAAATAGTTATAAAATCATATAAGTAGTAAATATCTCTATAGAGTCTGGCTCTTGATAAGAAAATATACTTGAAATGCATATTTTAGCAAAGCAACCAATGTTTTATAATAGTCGATTACATGGGTTTCCTCGGGAAAAAAAAACTTTTCCCACAATTTATTTCTTATATAAATAACTAAATATTTTATTAGAATTTTTATTTTGGAAAAAAATATTTTAAAGTCAGCCATTGCGACGCAATTTCCGGTGACCCCTCGGAAAAAAGATTGGTAGGATAACTTCTAAAAGAATTATTTAAAGTGAAAAATACGTGTTTTAGTTAAAACCTTAACTTAGAACTTGGAAGGAGGGAAAAAATTGGATTTTTGGCAGACATTTTTACAAAAAAAAAAATGAAATTTTCGCAACTTTATCCAAATATTTAAGAATAGTATCTCAAAGACCTGTGTAAAATTCCATGAAGGTCGGTTGAGTAGTTCTCGAGAAATCTTGTCAACCGACTTCTAAACACACTTTCGAGAAAAGTGCGATTAAATATGGCGCACTTAGTCTATATCTCAGAAAATATTACTCTGATCAACTTGAAAATTTAGGACAATATTCTAGAGGTGATATRGAATTTAATAAGCCAATAAAAGATTTTAAAACCGTGCAATCCCTTAACTCTATCGCTCAAGGAGTGGGAAGCCATATACTTTGCTTCTCTGACTATTGTTTGATGAATAGAAGAATTTCTAGATTATATTGTTTACGTTTTAATAGAGTTACAAATTTTCAAAAATTTCTTTACAAGCAACCTAGAAATTGTTCTACTTTCAAGAATCCTTGGAATCTAMTGTATTTTTCACTCAGAAGCATTTCTAATACTAATAAAAGTTACTTCTCTGGAAAGTATAAAGTCTTTTATTCAATGTAGACTTACACTATAACTACAAATGTGCTTCAAAACATATCACAAACATTCTCATCACAATTAATTCGAGGATCCCATCAAAATTTTATATTTATAAACGTTCCTAAGGCTAGTATAGTATCACTCCCAACTGTCATCAACAGTCTTAGAAAYGAAATGTCTTATGAGCCTTATAAGTGCATTATGCTGAAAAGTCACGGGTCTGTCAATGGTTTGGTCAGATGTCTAAGGAAAAGTAGATAGCAAAACCACTAATATTAATACCACAAAAACCAAGTGAAACAAAAAGGAAAGGAATATGGAAAATTTCCCCTATATACATACATATATGTATGTAGGTAGATGTACATATATACCTCAAGAAAGTCATAAACAAAAAACAACAAAAAGTATGAAAACGGTAGCAAATGATAGTGCAAAATACTAAAGAAGCCACTTTGTCTGTCTGAATGTCACATATCGTCCGCTGAAATGCAAAATAACGTAACAACATTTTCGAAAATTTACGGTGGTAGTGAAAAAAAAGTTTAATATTGCTTAAAACAGGTTTATATATGAGCGCAGAATTTGAAAATGTTGGACAATTGTAATATTATGTATGTAATTTGAAGTAGTGAATCGTAATCAATAAGACAATCAATTTCGAATTTTTTGATGATACGTTATTTTGCATTTCACGTGGCGATATGTTACTATGACTGTTATTAATATAGGCTTATACTAATATTGAATAAGTAAAAAAAGCCTAATCACATATATACTATATATTTATAAATGTTTTTGTACATATTTGTGCACACAACTCGCCTTTGTACTTACTTTTCGTAGATATATGTATGTTTGTATATGCATGGTGCGGAAACGCTTGTCTTAAGTTGAYTTCATTTCAACTCCGCTATCTTATCAGCCTTGCTGTCCTACCTAAATGTACGCACATACATACATACTTACATGTATACATATGTACATACACACACATACATGATATACATAGTATTTAGTAGACTTAAGCGCAGTGTAAATAAATTTTAAAATAATCCAAATGTGCTCGAGTGGAAGGGTATAAGTGAATATTATCATTCGTTGGTGATAAAATGAAATATGAAGTCAAATAGCATACAAGATAAAATTAAATAAATAAAAGATGAACATTTCACCATCCGTATCCGGGCGAGATACTTAAATACTTTAGTGACAATGCATGTTTGTATGTGTCTATGTGTTTTTACTCTCTTCACTCACACCATAGCGAAAGAAATTATGACTTGGTCATTGWAATATTTCTAGAAGTATACGAAAGGTGATTATAACAGATTTAATTAAGATTAATGTGGTTGATAGTAATTTATTTTTTAGTAGAATTTTAATCAGTTGATTTAATTTGAAGTCATCATTCAGCATTAATTAAAATATTTTGAATT
>NW_017534675.1:782705-789055 GCF_001853355.1 Bactrocera latifrons
TTTTTTTTATAATTTTTTTGAACTAATTTTATTAATGTATGAAAGAACTTTGTTTTATTTTAGTTTTTTTCCTCATACTGTACTAAATTCATTTAATTCCCGTTATTAATTCAATTTCTTAAATATTCCATATTTTACTTTATTTATAATTAAATATTACTTCAAATTTAATAAAAATTATTCAACAATAATTGTTTAAATCCCTGCCACAAAAATGCAGCTAAAAGTTATTAATTCTCTGTTTGCAAATATGTTGTACAATTGACAAATGAAATCATTAAAAAGTAAATTCAACGAGTCCAACACTTCGTCACAGTGCTCACGATTCCCATAAATAACGGTGACTAGGAAGTTAAATAATTCTTTGTTTTTTTTTTGCTTTTTGCATACGCTCACACACAAATTTACATACATACACGGTGCTATAATTTTCAATGTCTCATACTTGTTATGCACTTGATTCCGCTGTTCGTATTTGTTGTTGTTATTGTAGCCACTGTTGCTATTATATTATACTATTACAACTATTATCATTATTATTATTATTACTACTATTCTACTCGAATTGCAGTTCACTGCTTACATTTGGACATACCTATAGCTTTACAAGTTCAACAGCATGTAAATATGTATGTATGTGTGTGTGTATTTTTATGTGTAGCTGTGTGTGCGGAAAATGCTGCTCAGAACAATAGTTCAAGTATGGTAAACATTTAATAACATCCAACATCACTGATTACATACGAATACTTACTGAGTATATATRTATGYMTGTATGTATGTAYRTAAGTACAAGTACTTGTTTGCACTCAAGTAACTTGTCTACATATGTATATGCATATTTATATTTACATGCATGCCTATAGCATGTAATAAGAATAAATGACAACAACTAAGTGGCGCGTATTTGTAGCAGCGCCAACAACAACAACAACAACTACTAGTAGTAATTTATCGCTACCAAGTAATAGCAGCAACAAGACTAGCTAGAAAATCAAAAGGCAAGAGGCATGATGCCGACATACAGACAGCTTTACAATCACGCTGACGACGATGGCAACAAAAAACCAACAACAACAACGATTGGCAACGCGGAAACAGAGTTGTTCTCCATTATTAACTAATGACGCATGCGATTGACCGCACTGCACATTTTCCTATCACCTAGCCGATGCTACACAAATACACACCCACACACATACGTAACCATACAAATATTTATACTACAACAACAATGTGTATCAATGTATTTACATGTAAATAAATATCTCGTTGCGATTAGGGTTGCGGTAGGCGATCGTCGGGGGGCGGCTTGAGGTTGATGACGGCATGTAATTGTAAAAGWAGAAAATTGGCAAAGGCAGGGAACTTGAGATGGGAAATTGCTATGTCCACTCTTTGAATGTACTCGTATAGCTAGTATGAATGCAGCAATTGTTAACTTGCAACAATAAAATTTKTTTTTTTGTCAGTCCGACTCAAATTTGATCACATGGCATATGTAGTATATGAAAACGTRATCTTATTCTAAGAGTTATTTTCCGCTTTCGATCATCTCTCAATAATTTTCAATTAGAAAAAAATATCAAAAAACCGTCGATCTTCGGCGACACGTGCCCACTCTCTTGAATATTCATATTAAAAAAGCGTCAAAATACACTAGACATATTAGCAGTTAGTATCAGTTTTGGCAAACAAAAATAGCAAAATGAAATAAAACAAGGAAAGAGTGTCACAATAAACAACTGTGCGACTACTAACAATAAAAGCTAATAAAGCACAGCAAACTAAAATGTGATCATAAAACAACACGATCAAGCGATTACTTCCTTATTTGTGCTTAATTTACTTAGCAAATACGCGCACAACTATAGTGGTGCCTGTCAGATATGCAAATACAAATACAAATATACATTTATTCAGTTTACAAAGTTTTCAAAAGTGGCAATTCTCTAGTTCGCAGCTACAAAGTTTTCTACAGCTGTGTAGTTAACTTGCAAACGATCACTCTAGCGATTATTTGAGCTAAGCTGTTATCAGAGAGAGAAAATTAGTTACATATATGTATGTATTAGCAATTGCGAGCAAAGGTGTGTTAAAGTGATTAGATTTGAAAAGGCATTAAGAAAGATATTTGATTTTTACTTCACGTAGAGATTAATATATATATATATATATACAGCATACATATATATATTAGGTTTGCCACGAAGTATGTAGGAAGTACGTATATAGGATATACAGTATGCGACAAAACTATGTATACCCCATGGAAGTTGAAAAGAAAATTATCATATCTTTTGAAAAGTGAAGTTTATTTTTTTGCATGGTTTTTGTTTTTGCTTATGAGTATACTACATACAAAAAATAAAATTAATTTTCTGCATTTTAGTGCTAGTGACTGCAAAATACGCAGTAATCTGAAAAAATGGAATTCTTAGCAACGACAAAAGTATATATACCCGAATAAATTTTGAGGTTACCTTCACACTAGAGCTTCAATATTTAGTGTTGCCACCCTTAGSATTAATTACTGCCAATAGACGTCGAGGCATGCTGTCAAGCAAGTTTTGAAGAAGTGATTGGGGTATGTTTTCCCAGGAGTATTTCAATTTATTAAAAATCTCGACTTTATTTGAACGGCAAGAAGATCGGTCTAGCTTGTCATCCAAATATTGCCATAAGTGCTCAATTTGGTTTAAGTCGGGGCTTTGGGCAGGCCATGGTAGGACTTTTACCTATTTTTGTTCGAAGTATTCTTTTGCAACCCGACTTGTATGCTTGGGGTCGTTGTCCTGCTGGTATATGAAGTTATCCTGTATGCCCATTTTTTGCGTAGCTGGCTCCAAATTGGTACTTAACATTTGAACATAAGACTCTCCCGTCATTTTACCTTCGATCATTACGAGATTTGAGAGACCACTTTAGCTAAAACAACCCCAAATCAATACATTTCTGCCTCCAAACTTTATGGTGCTTTGAATGCATTTACTCTGAAGCTTCTCGTGGCTCTTTCGCCAAACTTTTTGTCGTCCTTTAGTATTCTTATGATGAACGGTTTTTTAATCTTGCAGTGGCTGGAATACCCGTCTTCTCGAATTCTTCGTTGAATTGTTCGCTCGGAAACATCTATTTGAAGGCTCTGTTTAATAAATTGGGCTGATACAGTCGGATCTTTTTTCACTTCTCTCACTATTTTTGTCTGTTCGCGCACTGTAGTTACTCTAGGGCGGCCTGATCTTGGAGCACTCTCTAGCCCACCATTYTTTTGGTGATTTTTTATCACTTTTTGGATTGTGGCCTTGCTTTTAGAATATTTGTTTGCAATTTTTCCGTATCCCATTCCATCTAAATGATCATGAACAATCAATTTCCTCAGGTCAACGCTTATTTCTGCAGATCTTGGCAATTCACTAAATAAAATCTTTAAATTATTTACCCAAACACTTTTATCGAGTATAAAATCACGAAATTTTACCTTTGTCGCGTTTATTTCTAAATATTTACAAAACTATTTACGCAAAGAAGCACTACGCACAAATATTGCCACGGTATACATAACTTTGTCGCCTGCAAAGTTCAACTGATCATCAACAAGTGCACATTCTGCAAGCAAAACAAAAGCTAACGGTAAATATCATACCGTTATTATTTGTCAACTTATAGTGTGCACTTCCCGTATGTACAAATTTTTAATTGTTGAACTTTTGAAAAAAATATTCCATGAACAATATAAAATGTGCTGGGGTATACATAGTTTTGTCGGATACTGTATAATATATGGTATAATTGAACAGCGTGATTAGCTGAGGTGGTTTAGCCATGTACATCTGGCTGTCCGTCTGTATATAGTCCGTCGGTATATAGTCGAAGTAGTCCCACCGTTTTTGAGTTATCGATCTACCCACCATCTTCTTCTTCTATACTGGCGTAGACACCGCTTACGTGGTTATCGCCAAGCTAGCGCGCCAATCGTTTCTACTTTGCCCAGTTTGGTGCCAATTCGAGATACCAAATGTAGCCTGGTCCCTTTCCACCTGATCTCTCCAACGGAGTGGGGGTCTTYCTCTGTTTTCACCGGCAGGCACTGCGTCGAATACTTTCAGAGATGGAACGTTTTCATCCGTATGGGCGACATGATCTAACCAGCCTAGCCGATGTCACTTAATTCACTAAACTACGTCAATGTCGTCGTATAACTCGTACWGCKCAKCGTTCCATCGAATGCTGTATTCGCCGTTGCCAATCTTTGTCCCAGAATCTTTGTCTCGAAAACTCGTGAGAAAGTTTTTGTGTGGAATCTTTTGCATTTCTGTAGATGCGATTTGTCGCCCATCATTAAATCAGCTTTAAGTGATTTTGCAATTTATCAAACTCTCACGCAGTAAGCAAACTCACAAAAATAATGCACTCAAAACTGTACTTGTTATTTAATCGAACGATCTGTCTTACGTAGTGTCAACAAAAAAAAAAAAAAAAATCACCCAAAAAGTTGTTCAAATTAATTGTGTTGATTTTAGGTGCAAATGATATCACGCCTCTTTTTAACTTAAACGTTTTATTGATATGGGTATTTGATATACTTATATATATGTGTGTGAGCAAGTTTGACTAATTAATACGACACGTTTCCGCAGCTTTTAACTGACGTTTGACAGTTATTGCAAAATTTTTGACTAAAAAAATTATTAAGAAGCGAAAGGTCTGATATACTATGTGATGCAGAAATATAAGATTTTATTTTTTTGACTTCTCAAATATGTCAAAAACTTTTAGAATTTCATTTCATTTATTCTTCACAAAATAATCTTTATATTTTAATTTTTTGCTTACAAAATAATAGTTATTTGATAACAATTATTTATTGCTCTTTATTCTGTGAGTTATGCGGTGAGTTTTACCTAAGTCTTATGCAATCAAAGTGTCTTGACAAATAATAATCTCACTCGAAGTTATATTTGTGTTATGAGTATTACTTTCCAATCGCAAAAACGGCAAAACAAAAATATTACTCTCCAACTCTCATAGCGTTAGAGTTAAGTATAACGTCAGTCAGCTGTTGGCTGTACAAAGTACATACATATATAAACAACCTATGACGTCAAGTTCAATATTCTTAAACTTCAAAGAGTAAATAATAAGATGAGAAACAATAGTCACTCTAATTGCGTCACTAAATTTCAACTTTTTTTTTTTTTTTAAATATCAACTTTTTTGCTCGAAAGCTCGTGTTTGCTTTTGCGTTGTATTGTATAATTTGAACTGATCATTGGCTCTAAAAAATGCTGAAAGAAATCTTTAAAAAACGGCCGTAACCCCCTGAATACGTTATTACTTTATTTTAATAAAACAAAAAATTGTTCATATTAACTTTTTAATTAATTTTCATATTAACTAGTTTTTTCTTAAATAATTTTTTTTCATATTTTTTAATTAYATTCTTTTCTTTTTTATCTTTTTAGGTAAGCTACAAGTCCTAACTGTCATTTTTGCATTCTAAATGCACCACAATTTAACCAGGTATTTTAAACAAACTTCATTAAATGTATGTWTGTATATAAATTTACAATCAGATAAGATTTATAATTGTATAAAAATGCCAATTCAGAGCACAACAAACAGAATGTATCGGATATTTTTCTAAAACGTTCACTCTTGCTTTTTTACCAGCACGTGCGAGAAAATAGTTGGCCAATATTTAGAAAATTTGTTTCATTGCCTTAGCATATCGAGTACCGGATATACACATTTTTATCGCCCTTCACCTAATAAGTTCTACATTTGTTCTATAGACGATAGATATCCAAGAATGTTAACCAAGTTTTGTGTCTCTTTTATCACGTAGGCGAAAAATGTTCTCTAAAACTTTTAGATTAGGTTAATCTGAGGCCATTAAGCCACCCATAGACCAGTTTTGATCCTTAGCGATACCAGATAGAGTTCAGTTGCTAGGTCTCCTCGTTGACCATGAAATCCTTTAGGATGTTTCAAGATAAGAAACATTTAATTAAGAAGGTAGAAGTTAGCGTGATACATAACTAAATTTTTCCAATTTTGTTTTAATATATGCTTCATCCTTTCGATAAATATGGTAAATATTCTTTTTTGAAATTTCTATTCTAATTTATTTTATGTTTTCAGCGATGTAAATATTGAAAATGCTAATTAACTAAACAATGTACTAAAAAATTAAGTATTACTCTTTTCCAATAATACGGTTTAAATTAATTATTAAATAATTACTTTTACTTTTTTTATTAAATGCCTAATTAGTTTTGAAAATTAAAAATAATTAACTTAAAGGTTATTCACTAAATTGTTTAATATGAAAAAATTAAAAAAAAAATTAA
>NW_017534675.1:790225-801028 GCF_001853355.1 Bactrocera latifrons
ATTTAAAGTTGTTTTAAACATTTTTTTTAAATTAATAATAAGAATTACCATTTTATTTAAAATCGGATTTTTATATTTTCCATATTAAGTACCTTTGAATATTAATAATCCTATATAAAAATAAAAATTTTAAAAATTCACCAAAATTATACAACAACAACAGTATGCGCAACGTACAATAATAGTAGGTTACTTAATGACTCGTTGAAAAAACGTGCGCATGCTTAGCTTCAGCTAAGGCAACGCGTTCCAAGCATTTCCTAAAGCGTCATCACGCCAAATAGCGTAGTTTGACTTGCTTTTACGCCTGATCGGCTGGCTATACCTACAATTAGAAATTTTGATTTAATTTAAAAATGTATATTTACCTACGCATACGCACACAAATACAGACGTGAACACTCGCAATGTGTGTGTGGCGCGCGTGCGCGCTGACTGGACCAACTAATAATAAGGCACAAAAAATTGGCGTACGCGTTTGGGCACGACGTGTCGTTTTCAACCGCTGACCGCTGACTTCCAACTTTTTTTTTTTGGAATTTTTTTTTTGTTATCGGTGAGTGTGCTTTTGTACGCCTAGTGGTAAATGTCGTAACCGTAAATATATTTATAGAAATGTGGTTGTTTTCTTCTTATTACGCATACGGCAAACTATTTCAATATAAACATACATACACACATACATACATATGTATATTGTAGGTACAAATATTCTACCTGTGCTGCTGCTGAAAGACATGATGTAGCGTTTTGGACCAGCAGCAGCGCTGTTGTTCCGCTGTGGCTCATCGACTTCTACACAACTCTTACTGTTGTCAATGTTATTGTTGTTTTTAATTGGTTTTTCTTGTTCTTCATTATCGTTCAACTGAGACACTATATGTTAATGCGCACATACACACACATGTATATACATTTGTATATTGCTGCCAAGCTAACCATTTCCCCTTAAGCCATTTGCTTATGTTGTTATTGTTATTCTCCATTATATATTGACTATCTTTGCGTTAATAATGATGTGAAAAATAATTATATCAAACGTTCGATAACCTTTCTGGTTTTTTAATATGCAAAAAGAAGCCAGTAAATTGTTTTTCTGACCAATTCTTGTTTTTGTTTTTTTTTCTGTTGAATTTTTCGTGTTTTTGTTTTTGCTTCATATTTGACTATTCTACAGTCAGCTAAGTTCACTAGCTTCTTGTTAGACTGTCGTTTGACTACTTGACTACTTGTTTTGTATTGTATTGTGTTTCGCGATTGTTTGATTTACAACAACAATAACATTTGCTTGTTTTTAATTTCTGTATAATCGACAAAATTTAGAGTTCAACGTCATCGCCAAAACCAAAACGCAAGCAAATTAGTTTACTTTTATTAGAAAAGCTAACATGTGTATGTACATACATACATATGGATGTGTGTAGTTATATAAGTGTGTAAGGAATACAATTGAACTACCAGGCATAGTCTCGAATTTCCACTGTAAAAAATAGTAGACATAACAAATTACAAAAAACACAGACTTCAGTGTAAAAAGCGTTTATTAAACGCATATAATCGTAAGTAATGGGTGATCTATTTCGAGGTTCCATACTTTTTTAAAGTAATACACAAAAAAACTTCATATTTAATGGAGAATATTTATTAGCATTCGAAAGAACATGCTGTGGCATTTATTTTTTGAAGATCTCTTTGAGATGTTAGCCGCGGCTACTTCTCTGATGTCCAATTTTCGATGGCTCTTTCGAGCATTTCGATTGTTAACGGACGAATGACTCGCGTAAGGTTTTGTTGCAAGGCCTGAATCGAAGCGGAATTGTCCGCATAGATTTTAGACTTTACGTATCTCCACAGGAAAATGTCTTACGGTGTGATATCACACGACTTACAGGCCCAAAACGTGAAATTATCTGCTCACCGCATTGTTCTATCAATAAATACACTGATTGATGCGAAGTGTAGAAAGTGGCGCCGTCTTGTTGAAACTATATGGCGCCGAGATCACGAGCTTCAATTTCAGCGATCAAGTAGTCGGTTATCATGGCGCGGTAACGGTCGCCATTGACGGTTATGTTCTCACCGGTATCATTTTTGAAGAAACATGGACCGATGATTCTACTGGCCCCCAAATCGCTATTTTTTTCAGGTTGCTTTTCGTCCCAAATGTGGCAATTTTACTTGTTTACATACCCATTGAGCCTAAAATGTGCCTCATCGCTGAACAAAATTTGGTTCAAAAACATCGGAGCTTCTTAGAACTTTTCAAGAGCCCATAGAGCGGAGCGATGTCGCTTGGATGTTCGAGCGCCTTCAGTTCCCTAACAAACCGTATATTGTATGCTTTCAATATAAGATCGATCTGAATCGATTCTCCACGGTCTTCGTGTACACTCTCAGCTCACAATGCTATATTTTTTTCTCGGCTTGCTGGACGTGGTCGGTCGAATATTATCCAATAATGAATGCTGAGTCTAAAGATGGGTGATGGTTTTGCGAATAGTACGCTCAGTAGGCCGATTATGTTGATCATAAGTTGAGCGAAGCGTTCGAAACGTTCTCTATAGAACGTGAATTTTCGTAATACAGTTGCACGATTTGTAAACGGTGTTCAGGCGTAAGACTCACGTGTGATTTGTCACAAAAAGAATTTGAAAAATACTAAATACTACTTGGATCACCCGTTATTTACAGCTACATATCTATATACATATATGCAATAAATTTTTATTATAAGTTTTTGATCTGAATTACAGTAAATATTAGTTGAAATAATTGGTTTATAATTAATCAATTAGACTTGATTAGTGTGAACTTTTAGCTTTCCTTTCTATGTTGACTAACATACTCTCAGCCATACATATAGTATCTAYATACTTAAGTAGATATGTATGTGTATGTAACTATTTCCATAGCACGAGCGAGCAGTTGAYAGACATATAAACAAAATAGTAGTATTGTTTCTTCTTCTTCTTCTCGTTTTTGAGTTTTTTAACCAAAAAAAAACACCAACCATAGTTGAGCAAAGTCGGAAAACTGAGTGAAACCCAGGTTTCGCTAGAATTTTGTTAAATAGGAAAGACTCTCTCCAAAATACTCATAAATATTCATAAGACCCTCAAATCGACAATGCGCTTTGAAACACACACTTTTGTTGAGTCGGTTAATGTGAATTCTGGCTATTTGACCCTTTTCTCATTTATGTCAATAATTTGTGATATTAACGAAATTGTTAGTTGTTTTCATTTAAAAACTTCATTCTCACGAGAAATTTTGATTTCCTAGACTCTTACTTAATTTGTTTTAATTTATAATCTGCTATATTTTCTCATAGATCACTGATCGTTGTGGCTCATAGATCGGTAATCGCTACCGTCACCTAAACTTTCCTATAGGGTTYGATCTTAAACCTTTTCAATGGCATTGAAATATTGGGTAGTCGAAAAAGTCTTTTCGTATTTTGTCAATAGATGTCATTGCAGTTGTATATTATATCTCCAGTCCTACCAATCACCAATTTAATAGATCTTTTCAAATCAGATACTGAGCATTCTCAAATCTTTCCACATTCGATCCCGGAGTAATCTACGCCAAGTTCGMTGAGTTATTTGTTATTGGCACCACGATCTCTATTTCATCCACCTACGTTTTCCGCGCGTAATTAAGTATTCCGTTGTATAGATATATCCCACTGTGCAAAAAAACATAAACTCCACCCATATGGTGATGTAACTAATTAATTAATTTCAAAGATCGTATTTATAGAATCTAAATATTCGCAGTAAACAAGTCATCTCAGCTTTTGCTAATGTTCTCTGCGACTCGAGAAATATCCACAGTGGGCGTAGGATTAGGCAGAATACAATGAAAGCATGTGGAAGATTTTAGAATGGACTTAAAAAAAAAATCCAAGTCAAAAGAAGCTTTTTAGATGCGAAGTGATTGATGCGCGGAAGAATCTGATATTCATATACACACACTATCATATTTAAGGCATATATGCGGTGGCTTAATCCATTTTTGGGCAAATACCAAAGTTGGCAGCATTCTTTTTCATAATTTCTTTTATTTTCGTAACTGTTTTTGAGCTTGGAAGTGTCTTAGTCCCCAAAAGCGGAGAAATCTAACAAATAATCTACGCAGCTGCAGACAAATTTCCGAAACTCACATAATAATTGTGCACACAATCAAACACAACAAATAATCATTATACCTTATTTAAGTGTCTGAGCAGGCAAAAGAGGGCATGGTTTGTCTGTCTCTGGCGTTCTAATGCTTTTACCCGTCTTTAAGCACCACACACACACAATCATACAAAGCCGAAAGATCAGAATCACCGTCAGCAAACACATCAAATCAAATCAAATGAAATCACATTAGAGTCACAGCGCGCATAACCAGTCGGTCAACTCGGGCACCTGAGTCGCTTCGCACACACTCACTTTTGCGTGCGCCGCTCTGCCGTTCTCTCCCTTTCGCTCTATCGCTTTCTGGCGCTGTACAAACGATCGCCGCCGCCGCCGCGACTTGGCGCGCAACTCGAGCACGTTCACATATGGTTATTTATGCTTGTAGATATTTACACGTAGATCAGCACAACAAAAAAATAAAAAATAAAATAAAAAAACAATGTGGATATATAACACGAAAAAACAATGAAATTAAACAACGCAAGCTCGCTAGCTGACGATTAACGAAATCCGAAATTCGAGGCGGTAGAATCTAAGGAAGCATTTTTCGTGGTACCCGGAATTTGGATTTGGTTTTGTTTTCTTTTTGGGTTTTATTTTTCTATTGTTGTTGTTTTTTTATTGTCTACATGTTATTATTTATACAAGGTGTTTTGTCTTCATCTAGTATCTTACTGTCTTACCACTATGCGCTCGAATTCTGTATTGTCGTTATTTGTATTTTCACATTTTTCCATAACTTCTTTTTGATAATTTTTCCGCGCGCTTGTTATACCATATATACGTATGTATATAAATGATCGGCATAATGAAGTCCATTTTTCTATCTTCAACGAGTCTCTCAGATTTTGAGTTATCGTTCTGAAATTTTGTGCACGTTCTTTTCTCACCAAGAAACTGCTTATTTGTCGGAATCGTCGAAATCCGACCACTATAGCATATAGCTGCTATACAAACTGAACGATCGAAATCGAGTTTTATATCAAAACTTTCTTCTTGTACAAGATATCTTCACGAAATTTGGCATAGATTATTAGCCAAAACAACGCCTCCATCTCCGATGAAATGGTTTAGATCGGATCACTATAGCATATAGCTGCTATACAAACTGACCGATCGAAATCAAGTGCTTGTATGGAAAACTTTTTTATGGTACAAGGTACAAGGTATCTTTACGAAATTTGGCATAAATTATTAGCCAAGACAACGCTATAATTTCTAAAGAAATGGTTCAGATCGGACCACTATAGCATATAACTGCCATACAAACTCACTGATCAAAATGAAGATACAATTATTTTTATACCCATTTACTTTGTGAAAAATGTACTTGTGAAGGTTATTATAGTTTCGGTGCACCCGCAACTTACTTTTTTTGCTTGCCCCTTGTTATTTTTCTGTGCGCTTGTTTCTTGTATCTCTGGCGCGCTTCTCTTGCCCATATTTGTGTTGTACTACGACTCCGCAATAGTTTGTTTGAGACGTGCTTGTGTACATATGTATTCTTATGTTTTCTGAATTTTTAGCAATTTTTTCCGTTGTTGTATTTCTACTTTTTTTTTGTATGGATTTCAGTACGCTTCTGATTATTAAGCAGGTCGTTGACTTGGTTTTGAATTTTTATGCTTATTAAATGAATATTTGATATGTTAAGAAGGTGAAGATATTTAAATACCTTTTAATCTATACATAACTACATAATGTATAGTAGTACGAATGTATATTTCAGTTATGTAGATATGTGCGCAAAACTACCCACATTTATTTATTAGAAATTTGACATGGGTCGGTGCGGTCGGTGCAGCCGACGAAGGTGACGCCGCGCGCTGTGAAAATCCAAGTGTTGTGACAGCGCGCAAAAAATGCAAAAAACAAAAACAAAAACAAAAAATATGTATTAATGGCATGTGTGAGATTGATTGTTGATTGACGAGCGGCTGGTGTCGAACTGTGTGCGCCGGTTGTATGGTGGGTTAATGGTTGGTGTTTTTAGTGGGCGCCTGCTTGAATTTCGCGCGTTCATGCAAAAAAATACAAAATTTCGAAAATTTCATTGTTGTGCGCTCTGTGAAATTTCTGTATAAATTCTCATACAATAAACATTGATTTTGAGTTCATTCCTTGAAAGACATGCGGAAATAGTGTGTAAAACTATATGGGTGCATACACATACCTCCTACTCATATCCTCCTTTATTCAGCACTTTCTTGCTCCGCTAAACAGTTAAATATAGTTATTTGTATTTTAGTAGACATTTTGTGCTCAAACAAAACTGGAATTTGATTTTATGGCAGAAATAGAAAATTTGATTTCGAGACTTGGTAGATTCCATTTGACTGTAGTTCCTTATAAAGGTTTCATATTGTCGTAATTCAAATTTTAAGTAATAATTATACTTTTAAGTTAAGTTTATAGGTTAATTCAATAATTGAGATTATGACAGGTTAAGTTCTTCTTCTTCTTTGTTGGCGTGGACACCCCTTACGCTATTATAGCCGAGTTTACAACCGCGCGCTAATCGTTCTCCTTTCCCGCTGTTTGTTTGGATATTCTAAGTGTAGCTAGGTCCTTCTCCAACTGGCCTTTTCAACGTTCCAAGTGGAAGTTTTTCTCTTCCTCTGTTTCCCTCGGCGGGTACTGTGCCGAATACTTCTTATTTATTTAGTTTTTTCAGAGGGTCATTCGCTAAATTCTGAGACAGTTTTCACCTCACATTCACAATCACATTCGCATTTCGTGAATTTAGGGTTCTCAGCTACGCTTTCAAGTAACTTTTTTACGACCTCGTGAAAAAAAATCTGTTATTTTGAAAGGAGTCTCATATAGGAACTCTTCATACCCAAAATATTAACAAATACATACATACATATGTGTTGAGTCAATCCGTAAGATATGTTGAGATCCTCTGCTATCTTTCCGCTGCCACCTTGATGGTTTGGACGCATTATTTCTTTTACTTTTTTCCTGTTATCGTCACTAACAGAGGAGGGTGGTCGAACGCATGCGGCAAGTTTTCGATGACTTCATAATTTTCATTGAATTGAATGCTTTGTGCCACTCAAATACTGGTATTAATGAAAAAGTATAATCTTTAAAACGTTTCTACAACATTTCTAACGATACCGCTGTCGTAATCCCATTGAAAATAYAAAATTTTAATTAAACTCCACATTTCTATTCTAATTAAACTTCCAAAAATAATTTTCATATAATTCTTGGAATCACTGCTGAGATAATACTGTCCACCTTAGTTTCACTTCTTCTAGTTGCATACACCTTTCAAATCAAAAAGAGGACTAGTTTCCTTCTCAACATATCTAGCCTGGAAAGAAAATCTAAGCAAATAATTTCAATATTTTGGCCAGTTTCAAAACTTTTGTTCTATATTACCTTCTTCACATTTCGATATCATCCGATATCATAAATCGTACTACTTATCGAATCCTTTTTRCTACAACAAGTGTCTTTTAGTCTTCTAATCAAGAAAAATAGCACACTCAGAACACGTATGTACATACATATGTGCCTAAATATGTGAATTTTGTCTAATATTTTACTATCAGAAAGATATTTATGGCATAATATTCGATAATTACTCCCATGCTTAGATAGCTAAAGGTGCTTTAAAACGCAGTTGKATGCCGTTATGTGATTTGAAAGGTTTCAATGTTTGACTGAGGTTAAAGTGTTTACACATTGCCACAATAAAAAATTCGTTAAAACAAATCTGCGCCACCATCTTTTCCAAAAACTCCAAAAACAAAAAAAAAAAACCAACACAGCTTGAAAGTAGGAAGTTCTTATGTAGTAGAAGTACCCATAAGAATCTTCCCGCGCTGAAGTCTTGCTTAATTTATTTACTTTAATCTCCTTTTTCGGGATTTCACTTTTTACAACCTTTCTCCAGACGAKATTAGGGGTGGCTTGAGAGCAACAGCTCACTGCAGCAACATGCTCACAATGCGATCATATTTCAATATCAACAACAACGGTGCAGCAGSAGCAACAGCAAAACGTACAAAAATACTCAACATCAGTATATGTACACATGTAGTATGTATATTTGTAGGCATGTGTGTGTATGAAATGCCCGTAACGCATATTTGCACGTACACAATCAATTTATGAAAATGTAGGCATATGCAACTTATTGTTTTTTTTTTTTTGGGATTATCGGGATGCCGAAATTTCGGGACTCAATTTGTGCATTGCAACTAATAGTGTATTTAAATTTAATAACTTATTTATTATTGCTTTAGCCTTATAAAATTCTTTCACATATTATTTTCATCGATAATATTTAGCTTTTTATGGTAATGGTCATTTTTTTCACTGAAGGTTCCATATTAGGMATCTTAAAAAAATTTTCGGGTTTGCTGAAATTTCCCTTCTTATTTGTGGTATGTACCTCGATAATATCCAAGAAATATTTAATTACTTAAGCCAACTGAGACTGATTTCTCATTCACTTCTTTCTACTCATCTCCTTTGGTCTCTTTTTCTAGTAAAATTCACTGTTAAAGCAATAATATAGTTATTAAACAGAAATTGATAAAAATAATAATATATTGCTGTAAATTCTTTTGCTATATCTACTTGATTATGTAGTCTTATAGAATCATTACCAGATGTCTCTTCGATTCACCACTCTCTTATAATTTCAAAAACATAGCAGAAGGGATATACCTTCATTCCCTTATAATGGAGTAACCGCTTTCTATTTTTATCTCCTATTGATCAATTTGGTGTATTAAACTTGCATGAACCGGTACTTCGATTCACCACTCTCTAAATAATATTTTTTCAAGAGTGGATATTCTCACATATCGCTATAGCTGCTTCCTTTGCTAACTCTACTCGATTATGCTAGTCTTATAAAACAATTATTTGATATTTGTTCAACTCACCAATTTTATCTTTTCAAAAATATAGCAGGACTTTGATTGACCTTTCTCTAAATAATGTTTTTCAAGGCACAAGAGAGTATAARAATATCTCATTATATTGTTATAAGCGCTTTCTGTGCTACCTTCTTTCAATTTCGCCAGTATTTGACTGACACAAGTTGTTTGTCCGATTCGTCACTCTCTTATATTTTTTGCAGTTCGCTTTTTTCTGGTTTTATTTTATATTACTACAAGTGCTTTACTCTGACGGAAACGTGGAAAAAGCATATAGTCATTGGTAGTAATGCATAAAAAATAATAGGGGCTTGTCACCCTAAAACTAGGCAATAATTTGCTACTGCTTTCATTTGTAAAGCTAATGAGCCGAGTATGTAGTTTRTTGAAACCGTTGGTTTGAGGTTCAAAAGTCTATAGTATATTTTCAATCTTGAATCTCGAACTTGGCTCCACTCCCGAAATGTTTGTGCTTCAAAAAAATGTACGGGTTTCAAGTTCCCACAATTCATGTATGTATGTATATAGATAATTATGTATTAACAACACACAGATGACTATTATGCTTCATAAATGCTCGCACTTACTTTCCGTGAGGAGTCTTTCAAAACCGAAAAAGAACCGATAAGCATAAAGAAAGCCATAAAGCGATGGAATGTTGTTGTTTAAGTGAAACGTATCAGATGACGAGATTTAAGAACCTCGCACACAGCCACACGTGCTGTCACATACACATTCGGTTTCGGAGTGTGTTTAAAAAAACTGCTTCTTATGCTGATGCTGCTGTTTCGATCTTCAACAAGCTGCCGCATTTTCAAAATGCACCCCCAGTGTGGTAAACTTCCAGCAGGTAGATCTAGCTATATGCTGGATTTTTTGCTTCCACTTCTTTCACTGACTTCCATGCGCCTGGTGTTTGGAGTGTTGTCTACCTGCTAAAGAGATTTTTATGACTTACATACACACTCACCGCCGTCCTAATCGTTGCTTGTATGTTGTGCGCRTTCCACTTGTACGCGTTTGCGTGTATGTGTGCCCGCGTGTGTTCGCATGTGTTAGTTGGCCAGTGTAATCCACAGATGCTGGGCATACTCCRCTCGTAAACTCATTTGGCAGTCAACGCAAGTGCGCCGACGCAACACCGGCTTATTGTATCCGCCGTCGCCACCACTACTGCCACTGCTATGCCCGTCACTGCGGCCGCTGCCGTGCGCTCTCGTCGTTGCTTCGTCGTTATCGTTGTTGGCGCAGTCGCTTCCCAGCGCCGCCGCGTTACTCATTTGCCATACTCATGCTCGTTTATTTAGTTCGGTATTAGTTCCTGTTCCTTCGTAGCGTGCGGATATACAACACGTCTGTGTCTTCGTCTCGTGCGTTGGTTGTGTAAAAATGCTTTATTTCTTGCAATTAGTTTAACATTAATACGAGTATTTTCGTCAGCGGAAAGCGGAAATACATACCAGTGCTTAATTTTTCTACGAGATAGTTGAGTGTTACGAGTTTCGAATTGGAAGCGATTTTTAGTTGAAACAAATTGCAACAAGAAAACAAAAATTTAAAGAAATTTGAAAATTAAAAATATTAAAAAATTTATTACAATAAATTTGAATATTAAACAATTATTTACAAATAAAAATAAACACCTTATTAATAGTAGAGTATCCGAATTAAATAGTTAGTGGAGTTTAATTTTATATAAGAAGTTTTTTTTTAAG
>NW_017534675.1:801153-818875 GCF_001853355.1 Bactrocera latifrons
AAATTATTAAAATAAAATTCAGTGCCGTCGTAATATGTTTGTGTTTAGCTGACTTGCGAAAAAGTGTTCGTGCATATCTAATGAAAATATTTACATATGTATATATACATACTCATATATACATATATTAATTTTTAAATAAAAATATACACGCTGTACCTCCTCAATAGTGTGTAGAAATGTTTGTGAAATTGTACAACCGTACCTAAATAAATACTTAAGTATACTATGTATAAAGTTTGTGTGGGTTTTCCATAAAAAAGCAACAATAACAATATCAAAAATAAGTATATACATACATATATACAGTGTGCTCTTTGTGTTAATGCTGTTTAATTGCAAAATGAGAACCTGAACTAATGCTTAAATTCATATTGGATAATAAATTGTGGGTATCTTGAGCGATTGTTGTCGACACACAACATACAAACGCACCCACATACACATATTTGCATACACAACGGCGTTGAGCGGAATTTAAGGTAAAGCAAACGATCGTGCGGTGTTAATTATTAGCTAGAATAATACAAATTTTAATATTGGCAAACCCGCACATATGTATGTACATACATACWTATGTAAATCTGTGAACACTTATAAATATGGCTATAGAAAACCGCGTTGTATACACGAAGAAATTCTAAAGAAAGCGGGCCAATGATATGTTTTAATCATCATAACTGAGACAGAGCTTGCGAAATATTAATAAAAAAAAATATTTTTATTCTTTTATATTTTTGCTTTCTTTTTTTTTTGCTTGCGATTCAATTTTTTTTTTTTCGCCACTGCGTCTCTAAAATCATTTTCCATAATCAACAAAATTYCATTTAACGGCATCGTTTATACTATTAACGCGATTTTATTACCRCTAATTCCTATATTATCTAACTTGAAGCGTTAAACAACCAAAACAGCCTAATAAGGCAGTGAAATGCTGCTTYAAGCCAAAAATTCAAGTATACGCAGCAGTGAAGGCTGAACACATACTGAAACGAATAAAGCGGCGGCGTTCACATTAACGAATTTGTTAGTATCGCTAATATTAGAATTTTATGCCATATTCTACGGCGTATTCTAAGTTCAAGGAATGAACTGGAATGATCGCCACTTTCTTAAAAGTTCCTTTACGCGGTTTGCTTAAACAGTCTTTACTAATTTCTTTCTAATAATTTCTAAAGATTTATATGCAAAAGTTCAAATGCTCTTAAACACAAATTTTGCTCAAAAAGTATTCAAATGATAAATATTTCGATAATCAGCTGCTAGACTTTGCGACTGACTGTTTCAAGAGGAAATACTTTTAATTTATAGATTTAATGGTCTTGAGTTGATATATTATCAACTGATTTGATTATTTTTTATAATTTGAAGARTATGCAGAAGAAACCACACTCGTGTTGCCAAAATCTTTGGGGAGATATGTATGTAAAATTGAAGCAAAGCAATCACGTGCGATCGTGATTTCTTTTGTAAAACAAGAAAAAAATATTCACTTAGCAGGAGAAATTCTTAAAAGGACATACGAAGAATTTTGTCGTGATTTTGATTAGACAGYTTGCATGACAGCCAATTGCTATAATGGTTCGATATGAACAATATTTTCGGATATAGGAGCATTGCTTTGGATATTAATATATATCGAATTTYATGAATATTTCTTGTGAAATAAACAAGTTTTCCATAAAAGAACTTGAGTTTGACCCATCAGTTTGAATGACAGATACATGCAATACTTGTAGTTGTCTGAACTCAAAAATTTCTATGGAGATTGTACCAGTGTCTTGGACAATACTGCATATCAAATTTCGTGACGATATGTCATGGAAGAAAATAGTTTTCTATATAAAGACTTGATTWTGAACGATCAGTTTGTATGACAGCTATATTTTATAGTAGTCCGATATCGGCAATTCTGATGAGCAGCTTCTTCAAGAAAAAATAATGTCTGCATAATTTCAGGTCGATATCTCAAAAATTGWGAGATTATACTGCTTATGTACTGACTGCTAAATCGCTAAATCGACCCACTGGTCGCGTTGATCATTTATAATTTAAGAGTTTTCGACGAGCTTTTAAGGGTGTTACAAACTTCTAATACTAAAATGATATTAATAGAGACCAAACTGATTGTAATAACGGAAACTTGTCCTTATTAACAGAAWGCAGTGAGATTGGGTATGCTTCGACCAGTCTTTGCAAGTTGCGAATCGAACATTCAATTGGTATAAATTAATAAGTAATGATGCCGAATTCGATCAGATGGGTTTAGAATAGTAAGTAATTATGCCGTTTTAATGCGATATCCACTCTCTTCTCTTAAATTAAATTAAGTAACTTCTTATTAATCACTTTAAAAGAAGAAAGTAGAAAAAAAGTAGACCCAGCAACCCAGTGACTTTGCTAACTACTTATTTATACCATATAACACAAACCTCAAGAAAGTCAAAATTTACTAAATCGTTTTTTGAACATTAAAAGTCTTTCAAGTTCGGTTGGTCACAAATTTTCAAGTTCAATGTATAGCATTAAACAAGTAATAATGAATGCATATTTATAAATCTTCATAAAACATGTACAAATACTTGTATTTATATTATTTTTTACATACTAACTTCAAAAACACGCTAGATAGCAATCACCACAGCGAAACTGTAAGTTATTTACCTACAAGTGTAGATAGCTATGTCAAATATGTTGAATAGTATTAATATTGTTTCATTATAAATTAATTTCTCAACTTTTATTGTATGCTTATCTAACGATCGGAAGTCTACTTCAGCGGTTCGAAGCGAAAACAAAGCGTGCGTACACATTCACACACTTGCATACAGTTAGACGTAGAACTCTTATCAGAGTAGTAAACCTATTTTCTACCCACCTTTTATGTGCATAAATATATACATACGTACCTATGTTCATACATATGTGGAGGTTTGTAATACTTTCGGCATTATCTTGGCAAAAAAAAAGGGAAAAGTAAAGAACTGTTTATAAAAATAAACGATTGTTAAGCGCTTAAGATAGCGGAAAATGTTTGATAGTAAACATCAAGTCTATATACATACCTATATTTTATATATACATACATGCATACTAAGTATATGTATGTAATGTCTATATATGGCCACATTTTATAATAGTGCTCAGTTGATAGTGTGTTTTTGCACCGAAGAGTTGTGACCATACTTGGCTTTAGAGCGGAACTACAATGTTTATTGCGAATTTTATTACATTGCAATGGTTTATGGATCTCACTTGATCTTTGACGATAGTCTGTACAAATGCTATACGGTATAGTTAACAGTTCTAAACATAATAACACATGCCAAATTTCGTGAAGATATCTTGTACAAAAAAAAAAAAGGTTTCCATATAAAGACTTCATTTCGATTGTTCAATTTGTATGATAGTTGTATGCTATAGTGATCCGATAACTGCAGCTCCGACAAATTAGCAACTTCTTGGTGAGAATATTACGTGTGGACATTTTCAGTTCGATATCTCATAAACTAAGGGACTAGTAGTCCGCGTATATAGAGACAGACGGACCAGCAGACGGGCATAAATAAGTCGACTCAGCTCGTCACGCTGATCTTTTATATCAAAGTTTTACAGGAAGGTTTTTGAAAGTAAATAACTCTCTCAAGCCCTAACCATCAATTCTCAACAACATCTCAAAGACTTTTCAACCAGAAATTCAAAACTTTGTTCACTACGGTTCCCGTGTGATACCAAATTGAGAACTATTTGGCWTTTAATTATTTTATTTAAGTGGAAAACGAATTATCAACAGTTTTTCTACCTTAACTCTCATACAAGAGAAAATTCTGAAATGTTTGGAAAAAAATATTTTAAACTCGACTATTGCCACGCCATTTCCAGTGACCCCTCGAAAAAAAGATCTTAAGTTTTTAACTTAGAACTTGGACGAAGGAAAAACTGAAAATTGGATTTTTGGCAAACAGTTTTGAGTGAAAATTTCGCGACATTTTTATTCAAATAGTTTTAATGGAAAAAACAGTCCCTCGTCCATGTCATTTAGAATTCTATCTCATAGTTCTGTGTAAAATTTCTTGAAGATTGAGTAAGGTTGAGTAGTTCTAGAGAAATKTTGCCAACCGATTTTCACAGTTTCGAGAAAAACGCATTTAAGGACGGTGCACTTAGACTAGCTGGCCTCTAGCGTACACGTTCTCAAGGCTGTAACCCCTAGAATTTAATAGGACAATAAATATTTTTTTTTTGAAACATGGGTTTACAAAGCCAAATATGAGGTTTCAAAGATTGATTAAATAACAAAAAATTTGAAAATGTTTATTGACTGTAATTTTCTAAAATAACTAAATAAAAATATAATACTTYCTAACTTGAAGTCAAATACATAATTATTAATCCATGTCTACAATGATTATGAAATATTTCGAAACACCTACTCCATAGCAGGAACTAATTTATTTCCAACCTCCTTTGGGAAAAACTCGACAACCTGTCACAATTACTCCGACTCAAATTCCACCCCGCAGCGTTTTCGAGATTTCAAAAATGCSAAACCGTCGTGCAGAGATTTTTATGCAGCTGTGTTATAGTAGGTGAAAGGGAAGAAGAAGCTGCAGTATATGTAGAAATAGGTTCAAAGAAGAAATTGAGCAAAAGGAAGCGGCAATGTTGTTGTGCGCGCTGGATCCAACCACAYAACTGATCGACGAGTTGCGCGGCAGAAGTGTAAGGTGTGCGCACATGTTCTCAAGTTGTGCCATATAAATAAATGCAATGGCATGGTATATGTATGTTTACATACATATGTATAGGAACATGTGATTGTATGTGTTGATGTGTGTTTGCATATAGCAGAGTGTAAACATTCCATGTTCTTTCCCGGTTACGCTGTTGGAGGTTCCTGCCAGCACAAAAATTCAAGTGACCGGACACTACAAAATCTGCGTATACACATGCATATATACCACATACATRTATACATATATATATGTAGATCTCATACATCCATATATATACTTATAARTATACCTACATACATAGGTGTAGGCCAAATCTCAAGACAATTGGTTTGTGTATTTGTACGCAGCGCTCAGTACAAACGCTTCACTCGAAATATACAAACAAACACACACACTCATATGTTTATACATACATATTTATACAGCTATTCACATACAAGTGCTTATTGTCAACAATAACAGCCGGGATGGCAGCAACAACAACCACAACAATAACATTGTGCCGTCAGTCTCATCAACAGCGTCGTCGACTTAGACTTCTACGGCGACTTCGACTTCTGTGCGATCTCAATGCGGACGCGTTGCGGTAGCAAGCCCACACGTCCCACAAAGCACAATAAGTTTTGTGTGTCGCTATGTGTGTATGTACATATGTATAAAATGCTTGTGCCCATACATCTCTCCACACGCTGGCCGTTCTGTATGTCGCTGATGGTTTCGATCATTTATTTTTTCATATACACAAACTTACAAACATACGTATTTTTTAATTTGCGTGTAGTTTCCGCTCAAACCGGTTTCATCATCTACATTCCTTCCCGATGTGATGTGATGCGCGGAGTCCATACATACACACTTACCCATGTATACAGATATCTGTAAGTAGCACGATGCCAAGTGATGATGCGACATTTGCGCGCTGAGAGATTCTCCGCTGGCATTTTTTTCTCGACGCGCCGTGCCCATCCACCAATACACGCACATATGTATACATACATATGTATGTGTGTTTGTCTGTACATATGTAAGTAAGTTCGTTTTGAACCCCCACCCGTAGTGCGCGCCACAGCAAAGCTAAGCTTGTGCGCTGGCTTCAAAGCCAACAGCGCATGCTGACAATGGCAGCGTTTTAGAATCTTTGCTCTTCAACTTTTTCGAACAATCACTGTATGTACATATTTACATGTATGTATGTATGTGCATGCCTGCTACTTTATCTTCCAGCATACGCGTGTAAATTTGTTTTTGCCTCTTATTGTAATTATTTATGCTTCGTTTTATGGCACAGGCACTCTTCTGCAAATGCTTGCTTGCTTTTTTCATTCTTGATCGTTTTCTCTTCCGTCTGCGGCGTCGTCATCCGGGTCCGCCGGTTACACTCCTCTTTTGTGTGCGCTCATTAGAGCGTTCAGACAACCATGCGTTCAAACGAACCAACCAACCAAGCAACCAAACAACCGATCGTCAAGTTCATTTGTGCAACACCGCTTAACTGCCGGCGATTATTTATTCTTTGTGGGGCGTGCATTGCAATATTTTGAGAAATGTCTTCCTGGATGTACTTAATTGAACGGGTGATCCATTTAAGCCATTGGGAGGGGCGCTTTCTCTTCCTCAGTGAGATCAACACAAGGTAGTTTTTGAAGATTTGTGGCGGATATAGTGTGTATTTTTGGAAATTTATACACTGAACAGGGTACATTAAGTTTGCGTCTTGTAACACACAGAAGGAAACTTCGAGGGCTCTATAAGGTATATACTCGTATAACTTAATTATCAGCGTTGATCTGAATCATTTAGCCAGGTCCGTATAGGCGGTATGGTCTTATTTACTAAGCGAAAAGAGATTTTGATGATTTCAGAAGAAGGGTACTTGAAAGTTTTTTGGGATCATAATATCACAGAAGATTCTCTTCACCGAACTACGTTCAAGTTTTGAAAAAACTCTGCTAGAATGATGAAAACCACTCTCAAAAACGTCTATCTGAGAAAATTGCAGACCCTTATCAACAAAATGGGCGGGTCTTCAAAWCGGATATATGGGTATTTGGGTTACTTATGACCCTATAGTAACTACTTGTATACTTCTGATTCTTATTTAATCGCTTGCCGGTGAAAGCTTTACTCTGGAATGTGTATAGTATCATATAATTCAAAATTGGTTAGGTTGAATTTTTTTTCTGCCTTTTCATATATTCCCAACTGTTACTCGAAACTCATCCTTATTCCTTAATCTAACTTAGTTTTTTTGGATCGTTCTCGGTCAGTTCTTCACCCGATTGCTCGCTGGGTCTCACTGTAGATCCCTCTTCCCATATTATGCGTCTCTATGCCTGCAAGTTGCCCTCATTTGTTCTCTCGTCGCATCCGGCTTTACGTCTTTTTCGTTTTATGCACACACAAATACGCATTAACGTACATACGTTTCCTTGGAAATGGAAGACAGTGCATTTCTCGCAGCAATCAAAGCCGCAACAACAATAACAAGCATAAGAATAAAAGTAACATTAGCAACCACATTCCAACCATCCACACATTATCTACAGCAGCTACAAACGAGCATACACTCGTACAGAACAACAAAAACAACAAAAACAACAACAATAGCCACAACAGGAATACTTCACAAAGCTAGCGGGTGAGCTATGCCCATACATATGTATGTATGTATATAAAGACAGGCGGACAGACCCATAGCGACGTAGGACGCAATGGCTGAGCGGGCAGTGATAAATGATCGTCTGTAGTTTACACACACGCACATGCAAGCAGTTCATATATGTACATATATACATACGCACAGACCCCCTCAAAGTAAAAATATCTTTTCCCTATCTGCGCTCAGCCTTATACACACATACACATATGTATACATATAGAATACGTAAATATATTGTGTATTCGCTCGAGGAACGAGGAAGCGAAAAAGTTTCGATAAATAAGCAAGAAAAAATATAAACAATCTGTCATAAGAGCGGCCGAGAATTATAAGTGGATTTGTGTGTGCATACTTATGCATGTGTAAGATATGTGTGTGCCTGAAGAGTTTGCCTGAAGAAAGCAAAGTGTTGGGAAAACAGGGTGTTGCATCAGCAGTTCTTACAGTCTTATTTGCTGCGTTGTTTCGGTCATTTCACATATGTACATATAAACATATTAAGAAGGAAGTTTAATTTTAGCCATACTGAAGCTATAATACCCTTCACAGCTGCATTTATGAAAGCAAAAAAGTGCATAAAAAGATAGTTATTTTGGTTTTGATTGGTCAGTTTGTATGGCAACTACATATATGCTACAGTGATGCGATCTGAATAATTTTTGCGGAGATTACAGGCCTCTCTATAGATAGGTGATAATCTATGAAAAATTCCGTYAAATAAAACCKATTTSCATACAAGGAATAAACCTCACCTCATCTCCTCATACAGATCTTTTATAAATAGGTGCTTTATAGGGTCTCCGWCGTTCCCTTTTACATTTTAAAAATCTTGTGGCAAGTTTTATATACCCGGTTCCGGGTATAATTATATACATATACAAACATACTTATGTTTATGKAGACTTTTCCGCTCCATCCGCTGCTCATATGCTCGCTCACCCAGTTCCCCACTGCCACAGCTGCTTGCGTCTTCGTTTGCTGGTTTTCTCACATGTCTTTACACATAAATATCTAGC
Source organism: Bactrocera latifrons (assembly GCF_001853355.1). NCBI lineage: Eukaryota > Metazoa > Arthropoda > Insecta > Diptera > Tephritidae > Bactrocera > Bactrocera latifrons. The sequence goes on from NW_017534675.1 coordinate 809,565, forward strand.
ATATGTACATATGTATATATTTACGTACGTATGTACGTATCTTTTTCGTGCTCTGTTTACCCACTAGCGGATACGATCGGTCTTCCTTTAACTTGTTGCACGTCGCGCGAGCGCTTCCTCCAACTTGTGCACTCTTTGATTGCTACCATTGCAAACATGCATACATACATACATACATACAATATATACAAAAATACATATGTACATACATATTTAAGACCATAAATTATATACATGTAGTCGTTTTTGCTGGTCGCTTGCGGTTGCATTGTGTGAAACAAGTTTATTTGATTTTTGTTGTCATCATTGTTGTTATTGTTGCTTGTCATTTTGCTTGGTATGCACACTTCCGTTTGCGGCGTCTGGGCGAACATACATCCACACCACATACATACAAACATACGCTGTTGCTGCCAGCTACAGCCACTGCCACAGCGACTGCATTTTAACGGCAACAGCAACAACGGACGTTGCTGTGTTGTTGGCCCGTTGCGACGTTTTAGATGTCGAGTCGAGTTTCGCAAGGTAGCCTGATCTTAATAGCCGTCATCAGTCGTTTTTTTTGCTGTTGATTCTGCTGTTTGCTTGTGCAGCAGCATCAGTGGCAGCACTCGTTAGTATCGACAGCAACAACAATAACATCAAAGTTATTGTCGTCATCGTGAACATCGTCGTTTTGTATGGGTTAGTAATTCGATGTTGTTGTTGTTGTTGCTCGTTTTTTTTTTATGTTGAAACTTCCATATGTGCTGCAAAGTTAAACGGCAAGCGTTGACATACAGTGGGCAAGTTAGATTAGGGTTGTTAATAGGCTTTGAAACCTTTGTTATCTGCTCAAGGTCGAACGCTTTAAATTTAGACATGGGGAGTCTGAGTATTCGGTGGTTTAATTTTTAGCGGTGGGTGGTCCACGAAGCGAAAGTTAGTTCTCTGACAACTCAAGCTAACTTARAGTTAATGAAGTTTTTGACTTTTACCCATAGTTACACCTAAAAATGTCAGAGATCTTTCGTAAAACTGCTGGCACTACATCAAACTTGATAAACGARGAATGCACCGTCTATTGTGCCCCCAAATTTATTGTCCGAAATTGARTTTTTTCTGCGTTCACTATTCGCTTGGCGATTTAACACACCAAATTTGATTGTGAAGTACTCGCGATTCCTCTTCATGAGGACTGCAGGATGGTTGTTGTTCAGGTCACAAGAAAAGATATAGTAGTAAGATAGAAGTATATACCTTTTCAGATATATTCACTTTTTGAAAACCCGCAGACTTGAAAAGAGATGGTTAGACCTTGTGACCGAAAAAGTTTGAAGCTAGTTATTTATAAAAGAGATCCAAACATCGTCGATAGAATACTAGATAATGTTAAGTAGAAGCAAGCGATAGTCTCCAAGTACCAGAATTCTCCGTATTTGATAAATGTACTTTCGGAAAAAGTATTTCCAGTCGAATTTTGAAACTTCTAGACTGACAGACCTGGAAAATCAACAACCSATCAGATATTCACCATGCGCCAAATCTTGGAAAAGACCCGTGAATGGAGAATCGACATTCACCATCTCTTCGTCGATTTCAAAGCTGCTTTCGACAGCACGAAAAGGAGCGGCCTTTATGCCGCGATGTCTGAATTTGGTATCCCTGCAAATGTTATACGGTTGTGTAAGCTGACGTTGAGCAACACCAAAAGCTCCGTCAGAATCGGGAACGACCTCTCCGAGCTGTTCGATTCCAAACGAGGTTTCAGACAAGGCAACTCCCTATCGTGCGACTTCTTCAACCTGCTTCTGGCGAAAATAATTCGAGCTGCAGAACTAAATAGAGAAGGTACCATCTTCTATAAGAGTGTACAGCTGTTGGCGTATGCCGATGCCGTTATAGTGCAAAACAAATGGGTCTGGCAGTAAACGAGGGCAAGACGAAGGATCTMCTGTCATCAAACAAACAGCCGTCGCACTCGGGACTTGGCTCCCACGTCACTGTTGACAGTCATAACTTTGAAGTCGTAGATAATTTCGTCTATCTTGGAACCAGCATAAACACCACCAATAATTTCTGCCTGGAAATGCAACGCATTATTTCCTTGTGAACAGGTGCTACTTCGGACTGAGTAGGCAATTGAGAAGCAAGTCCTCTGTCGACGAACAAAAACCAAACTCTATAAGTCACTCATAATTCCCGAGCTTACCACTTTTCACATATATTTTTCTCATTTAACTACCAAAATTTATTCGCACTGCACCACTGTGATGTGCGGCCGTTCCCTATAYGCGAGCATCCGGCACATTACTACTCTGACCGCGCGCGCGTCTTCTCACTTCCCCAAAAATGGCAAGAAAACGGTTTTTTGGAAGGAAATTAACATAAAACGCGATTAAAACACGAAATATCGAGATATTTTTCATAAACAAGAAATTGCTACATTTGGAGGCGCGCACGCTGGAAAAGGTGTTAGCGTTGCGTCGCTTTGATTTTTTTCTGTGCTGTACTTTGGCRCATGTTACGTTTGCGTGCTGCTGTTTGCGACGCGCAAATCGCAGATCGCACGCCGCACCCAACCGCGTAAGCCAACAAACATACAAACAGAGCACAGCTGTGATCTGCCGCGCTGAAGATGCTGTCTGTGTGGGTTGGGCGCGATGCGCGCTGTTTCAGCAACCCGTTTTTGCGGATACAGTGCGGTGGGTTCACGTCCGCATTGCCAGCGGATGTATTTGTTTATTTGTCTGCTTTTGTTATTGTTGGAAGATATGTGTGTATTTGGAAATCGCCGCAAAACGATTTGCATTTATTTCGGTTTCGATTTTCGGTTTCAATACGCCGCCGCCTAATAACAATGCACACATACATGCATGCAAATATAGCTTTTTCCAAGCGGAAGTGTGCGTTCAAATACACCCACATGCCCATTGTACCGCTTTATTACGCTCCTTTCACCCTGCGTCAACGCATCGCTGTTAGTTAGTAATCTCATATATCGTTTTCGTAAACTTTATCTTATGTGTTTTTTCTTCTTTGCTCTCCTCTTTCCAGATCAGTTCGTGTACATTGGTTCGGTCGTTCGTTCGTTCGTTCGTTGTGGTTTACACGACAGCTAGCCAGCTAGCAGCTAGCGCAACTTGATTAGCAGCGAGCAGTGAGCAGCTTATTGGGCGACCCAGCGACCCAGTGTCGCAGCAGTCGTATTTCCGTGTGGCGTTGGTCAACACAAACAATTAAAATCGTGCACGCGTCTCTGGTTCAAAATGAAAATGCTTCCCGTACAGCTGTCGTTGAATCCGCAGCTCGGTCTGTGGGGTGATATGTTATGGCGTTGTCCGCCGGCGCCTTCCAGCCAATTGGCTGAATTGAAGACACAGTTGCCGCCATCGTTGCCATCCGATCCACGTTTGTGGGGTCGCGAAGATGTCACCGTCTTTTTACGCTTCTGCGAACGTGAATTCGATCTGCCCAAAGTGGATCATGATCTCTTCCAAATGAACGGCAAAGCGCTTTGCCTGCTAACACGCGCCGATTTCGGCCATCGCTGTCCGGGCGCTGGTGATGTATTGCACAATGTGCTGCAAATGCTCATCATCGAATCCCACATGATGCAATGGCATTTACCCAACAGCCCGGTCACACCGACCAGTCGTTATCCATTGTCGCCGCATAGCCATCCACAGACGCCCACATGGCCACCAATTGGCGCACCGCCGGACAGTCCATTTCAYAATGCGCATATGCATCATTTTATGACGCCCAATTCGGTAACGCTTAGTCCGCCRCCGTCGGTGGACTCACAAGCCAGCAGCCCGCCACAAAGCCAGGAACAAAATTTGGCAGTTGCGGCCGCCGCAGCAGCGGCCGCTGCTGCTTCAGTAAGCGGTGCTAGCACGAACAGCAGCAGTAGTAGTAGCACCAGTAGCGGTAGCAGTAATAGCGGTTTGGGCGTGACCAGCAGCAGCGCCAACAGTAATCTGTTGCCACCAGCCATCTCGGTAACAATGAGCAGCGGTAACGGTTACCCATCACATCTTGCGACCGCCAGCACAGGCGCCAGCAGCAATCAATCCGATTCGGATGAGGAAGGCAGTTACTCCGATCTGGCAGCGGCAAATAGTTTGTCCAAGAGCAGCGCTGCGGCAGCAGTTGTGGCMGCACATTACAGCGCCAGTCCGCCAACAACGCCCATATTAAAGGACATGCCACAGAGCTTATCGCAACAGATTACAAACAGTTTTGTCAATTCGTGGTCACAGAACCAGGCCGCACAGGCCATGAGCCAGAAGTATCAGCCGAATGGCAGTAGCGGCGGTTCAGTTTCGGCGCCGACGACGCCAAGCTATATGCAGCCCGTGAAACGCGAATTCTTTCCGGAAACCACAGAACCCAATACAAGTGAGTTAAAAATACAATAGTGTGAGCGCGAGCTTTCGTAGACATACAATTTTTTGTAACAAAACTAACTTTACATTTTTTCTCGCTCTTTCCTCAGATGGTCGTTTGCTGTGGGATTTCTTGCAACAATTGCTCAACGATCGCAATCAGAAGTACAGTGATTTGATCGCGTGGAAGTGTCGCGACACAGGCGTCTTCAAGATCGTCGATCCCGCCGGTTTGGCCAAACTATGGGGCATACAAAAGAATCATCTCTCCATGAACTATGATAAAATGTCACGCGCACTACGCTACTATTATCGCGTTAATATATTGCGCAAGGTCCAGGGCGAACGCCACTGCTACCAGTTTCTGCGCAATCCAACCGAGCTTAAGAACATCAAAAACATTTCACTGCTCCGACAATCCGTTGCCGGCAATGGCGGTACAACAACCGCAGCTGGTGGTGCTAATAATACCAACAGCGCAAGTAACAGCAGTACCAACAACAACATTAATAGCAACAATAATAATAGCAATACAAATAACGGTAACAACAGCAATCAGTCACCCAGTACAAATTTGAACAGTACAAATTGGACTTTGCCGCATCCACAATCGCCGCAGCGTCACCAATCCGCGCACGGATCTAACGGTAATGGCAATGGCAACACCAGCAACAGCCTGAGTCACAGCCACAATCACAGCAACGGTCTCAGCAGCCCGCACATGAGTCTACCTGCGATTTCACAATCCGCCGCAGCCGCTGCTGTAGCCGCTGCAGCTGCGGCCGCCTATGGTCCACCACCCACATCGCCGCTCTTCATGCACGCCATCAACGGTGCCTTCCAATACCTATCGAACCCAACGGGCGCACCGCCCAACTCGCCAGCAATGCCACACACCCCAAGCGAAAAATTCCAATTCGGCGCCTTAAAAGTGGAACACAACAGTGGATCGCGTTCGCCCGATCACGGTGATGAAATGAAACCCACAGATCTGAGCGTCTCAGGCAATAGCACCGAAAAGCGGCCTTACTCAAGCCCCTCGGCGGAGGATTGCTATCCGTAAGTACACACATACATAGCAAGCGCTTAACAACACAGCAGCTCATAAGTCTCTCTCTCTCTCTCTCTCAAACAGACTCATACGCAACGCTGACGGTCTGACCACAATCAAATTGATACGCTACAATAATGAGAGCCACGAATCAAGCGCCCCCAAGCAAACCGCGCACGAACAACAACAACACCACCAGCAACAGCAGCAGGCGCATACCGAACAGCAACAACAAGCGGAACAGCAACACCAACAACAACACACACCCATGGATCATATGGACAATGAAGGCAATGATGAGGACAGCGTGCATGCTGCTGCCACGGCAGAGAGCAATAAATATGGCGCCGCCAATCTAATGCCAACCGATCTGCGCAAGTAAGCGACATGTGGGAGAGACACAGTGATAGGAGCTAACTAATATGACAATATGCAACAAGAAGACGATGGTGAGCCGAGCCACAGCAATGCTGACACATACACACACARCAATAACAGCAACGCCAGGACAATCATTCGTAGTTAAGTGGGGAGTGCTGTTAGGGGTGTGTGGGCGTGAGAGAGCAACTCAGGAGTGCGCTTAATGAGAGATGGCAGGCAATTAGTGATATGAAAAAAAATTAATGCAGTGCCCAATAACTGTTTGGAGAAGTATACAAAAAGTCTACAAAAAAGTCTACACAAAAGCCTACAAAGAAGACTCCATAAAAGTTCTTCTGCTCCAGTGCCAAATCTACGTTTGTACATATGTAAGCTCAAGCATCGTTCAAGTTGCATAAAATTCAATAATTCATAATTCCCCTGGAATTCATACTAGCGTCGGCAAGTGTTCGTGTACCGCTCTGCTATGATTCATTTGCGCTGACGCATCGGTTGCACTTCGGTCAAATTAACATCTCTTTATGTATGTAAGTGGCAAGAAGTTGCACTTTATTTTTATTATTATTAAATTATAGAAGTGATTGGAAGTGTGCAAGCACACAGGCAGATATTTGCAAGCAAATACATACTTACACACATAATATGTACAGAAAAGCTTAGATATGTGCATACATATGTGTGTAGGATAGTATATAAAATAATTAATAAATTACTTGCAAATGAGTGCGTTAATATACATACATAGATATKWTGTATGTACATATAAATATATTTAGTACATACATATATACATAGAACATAGTTAAGCTTTTTGTATAGTTTGTAAATGTTAGACGCGTATATTTATGTTTAAATGCATACTAATATATTATATATAATATAAGGAAACATAAATAATATGCGTATATATGTGAAAGTATATATTTACAATAACTTTGACAGTGTAAGAAGTAGATTAAATACATATATACATATACACTTGCATACATATATATATTGACAAAATAATTAACAATACAGTTATTTATATGCATAAATGCATAGCTAAAGAAGTGTTATATATAAATAGTATATATGTATATACATATACTATGTATATATGTATGTAATACTAAAATTAAGGATTAATATACTCATTAATATTTCAAAAACAGAAATTCGAACACTCAGAGACGCAGACACACACACACATATATATAATGAACAGCAACTAATTTTTATATAGTATATGTAAAATGCATTATCTCTTATTTATATATGTATACTTGGTAATTTAAGCTAATTTAAAATTGTAATTTTTTGTTTTTGTTTTTTGCTTTTATTTTAGTTTTTTTGATTTGTTTTGTAAATAGTGCAAAATTTTCGAAAACTGTCGTATTTGAACTTTTTTATATGAAAAAGCTCAGTTTTGTCAAATTTTTATTGTCTCATGCAAATGAATCACAGAAAAGTGCGAAAGCTCTGCATTTAAGATCAAGCAAAATGTGAGTAAATGTTGCTAGAGGAATGAAAATGAGCAGAAGTAAGCGAAGAGGATATGATCCCTGAGCTGTGAATGCTTGGTTACCAGCAAGTCACAGAGCTTTTCGAGCAATGAAAGCTAATATCGTCATTTTAAGCCACAAAGTGATGTTTGTCTAAAGCGAATTTAAAGATATCAGTCTTAAAGTTTTTTAATGCACATCTTAAGCAATCTTAAGCATGCCAGCTAAAAGTCAATCCAGTACTAAGCTTTTGCAAGATTAAAACAGGTTATCTTAGAACAACAAGCAGATGAATAAACTAAAAACCAATGTGAAAACTGAACAAAAGCACAACTGTGAAAGTTCAACATCAAACAGTTACTTAAAGCTCAATACTCGAGCTTTCAAATCTTAAAGTTACTTATTGCTAAGCTTGTAAATTTAAGTGTGTAAGCTTACATCCGYTCAATTGTTTTCAGAGAAATTTTTGAAAGCTTAAAGAATACGTTTTCAGAGCTTAAACTAATAAATTCCTAATGTAATTGAATTTATTTAACAATATTAATAGCGAAAATTTTGTTATGAACACGGAAAAGCTATGTGGCTTTTTAAAAGCTCAAGACTTCGCAAAGTTTCAATATTTCAAAGCTCACAAAATCTGATTTTGCACCAAATCGAGCCTAATMTTTTTAGCCAATTTTTAAAGCTTTGTTTTGTAATTTTGTAAAGCTTTAGCCTTGACAAATGATAACACAGCGTTAAATTGACAAGTTGCTTTGCACATTTTCTGACATTTCACTGCAATTGCATTTACTGAAAGCTTTTCAAAAGCCTTTTGGTAATTTCAAGCTGCAATAATAACTTGAAAGCTCACTGGAAGTTTCACAAAAGTTCTCAATACAGCATTTTTCGATATTTTTGCATAGCTATTACATAATTATTCTTTTCTTAAACTGAGTGTTTTTTTAAACTCACTCAAGTTGTCGCTTTTCGGACAACCATACGAGGGGTGTAATGTGCCAATTACAATTTAATAAATAATAGTAGTTTTTTTTTTTTTTGGAAAACATAGTTTTTTAGCATACAAATATATGAATATGTGTAAATTTTAGTATAAAAGTTTATGTATTTTAAAATAAATTTCAATTTCTTCCAAGCACTTGCTAACCTAGCTTTTAGTAACAACACCAGAAAAATAAAAAATAATTATTAGCAAGTAGCAAATATTTTCAAGATCTTAAAATAAATTATATGCATACATACATACACACAAAATATGTACATATATTATTTTGCTGTAGTCCACATAAGTGATCCTTTTTAAGCTTTACAATAACGCCTCGGAACAGGTTTCAGCAATGGCGACTATTACACACACACGCATGCACACAAACACACGTAGCCACGCGCATACGCATATGCAACCAGCATACATACATATATTTTATATATACATATGTATAGCATTTACATATGTATAAATAAGTATAAAAACAGTTAAAGTTTACATAGACGATAAATATTTGTTTTATTGTTGTTTGTAGTTGAAAAAGGAACTTAACAATTAAATTGAAATTTGAGAAAAACTAATGCTTAGCGTTTTCACAGTTATAACAAAGATGTATACAACAACAAAATAACAAAAAATGTCTCATTTAAGCTTTGCACATAATTTTTAAGTTAAGCATCTTAAAATACTCCAAACACATACACACACGCAAACAGTTAAAATGCTTGTGGTTTTTGTTTTTCAAATACATACTAAAATTCATACAAATTTACATGCATATGCTTATGTATGTATATTGCTGTCTCTTATACACATCTAGATGTGTATAAGAGACAGGTATGTAATACTAAAATTAAGGATTAATATACTCATTAATATTTCAAAAACAGAAATTCGAACACTCAGAGACGCAGACACACACACACATATATATAATGAACAGCAACTAATTTTTATATAGTATATGTAAAATGCATTATCTCTTATTTATATATGTATACTTGGTAATTTAAGCTAATTTAAAATTGTAATTTTTT
>NW_017534675.1:819410-820473 GCF_001853355.1 Bactrocera latifrons
ATTATTTATACATAATATTTAATTTAATTTAATTTTTTTTCATTTATTTTTTGGTATTTCCTAATTTAATTTTTCCCCCTCAACAAATAACACGTGTTCATTTCTTTGCTTGAAAATTGGCTTTAAAATAATTAATTAGTGCGGAAATGTGAACAACAATAATGTTATCATATAAATTGTATTTTTCACGCGCTTTTATTTTACATATTATAATTAATTTTTAGTGTAACACAATTGAAAGCTTTTAATTTAATTTKTATTATTTGTGTTTTTTAAATTCAATTTAAACAAGAAGAAAATTTTCTCATCCATTGGCTTCCATTTTTTTTTGTGTTAGCACATTAATAATAGTTTTAGCGCATTTTATTGTAATTTTAAGTGTAAAGTAAAAAAAAAATATTATTGAATATATGTATACACACATACATATATGTATATTTTAACATATATAAATTATTGTTAAGCTTTAGTTTTATACAATACACAATATTAAATATACAAATAAAAGAAATAAAAATATGAAATCTTAAATGCAGTTGTTTTCTTTCTAAAATATTTCCAAAAATTATAATGAAAAAATATGTTTTTAACAAATAGTGCTACATACTGGTAAGTAATTTCATATAATAGTTTTATGTAAAATTCAATATTTATTATTATTTTTTTTTTTAAACTTAATTTTTTTTTTGTATTTGTCAATGAAAGTGCTCTTTACATAAAATCAAGGCTTTGGGTTAAATGTGGTAATGTTTTTCTCTTATACACATCTTTATGTTCCGATCTTGTTGAAAAAACGTTTCCTGCCCTTAGATGCCTTCGGTGGCAAACTGGGTTGTTTTAATAAAAAAAAAATTAAATACAAGATTTTTTCTGCAAAAAAACAAATGTGATAAGAAAAATATGAAAAAGTTGAAATTTGCATACAAACATACCAACATATGTAGAAATGAAAATCCATGCCTTGGCGTTTATGCATTTTAGTTTTTTTTTTTTTAATTTTTACTTAAAAAATTTTGTTCAAATTTTTTATTGACAATTTTATTAAAAATTTTTTTTTTTTTAT
>NW_017534675.1:822817-870209 GCF_001853355.1 Bactrocera latifrons
AAAAAAATGTTTTAATAAAAAGGGTTTAAAAAAATATGTTTTTTTATATACCAACGCCAAAAAAACAACAATAAAAATTTATTTTCAACAGTTCTATTTTATTTTAATATTTATACTACCTGGTCATTTTTAAAAATACTTCAGCTATGCCTAAGGCATAAAATAAAGGGTGCACTTTGCTATACTGTGCAAATAAAAAATAAGTATATTTTTTAAGTATTTGTTTTTGTGTTTTGGTTTTAATTAGGATTTCTTATAATAAAAGCAGTGTACAAATACCATCATTTACTTCGTTTTTTTTTTTCTTTTTTTTGGATAAAGCTTAGATGCTAGGCAAGTAGTGCACCATTTGGGTGCATACTTTGCATTCCAAACAAGTTTCTAAAAATGCTTTTTCCGGCAAAGACTTGACGACCGATGCTGCTGGCAGCTACGAGGGTCCTTAAATTACAAAGCAACACACTTTTCATTTTCGGTGGTGTTTGCTTTCATATGTGTGTGTGTGTGTTGATTTCAATCGAAATGCATAGTTTTAAAGGTAGTTGATGTTTTTTTTCGTTTTTTTTTTTAATTATACATTGCAAATTTACACGTGTAATTAACTAAGGTAACAAACATTTTTACCTAACCAAATTATTATTAAACATTACCGAATTTGTTTAATGCATTGCGCGGAACTACGCGTGAATTTCGAAAAGTTTCGCCACTTCATTTAAATCGTCATATTTCTTATTTTGATTTATAATTGTTCGCGCCAAACCAATACGATTGAATAGATTCCACAATAGAATGCCGACTATTTTATCATCTTTCATATAGAATATAACACCACGCGTATATTCGTCAGCATCTTTTGGATTACACTTAACGTCCGGTGTTTCCGGATTCACAGTTACTGTACTGCCACTGCCGCCACCCTCCATAACAGCTGTTTCGGTTAAATTATCGGTACGTCGTTCTGGACTTGGTGTTGGCAATGCGAATACACCAACTGTGGGTAAGGAAGCATCAACAAGGCCGATACCCTCATAGCCGACCTCTGGACCCAAGTCGGACCAAAACATACTTTGATGATTATAGGCTTTCTCTGCAATCGGAATGTAGTTATATAAATTGTAAATAAATTTCTATTATATACAACACATAAAAATAAATAAAACAATTCTACTCACTTTTGCCAACCATATTTTCACCCGCTAATCTACCCGACACCACCGAATGATCGTGGTGCTCCACACGTCGCCTGCCCAGCAACGGATCGTAGAAGCAGGATGCATCCCCCGCCTATACTCAAAAATAAAAAAATTTCTTGTAATTAACAAAATAAATTAGGAAATGTATTATGCAGAAACTTACCACAAACAAATTTCGTCTAGCTTCTAGTTCGGCATTAACTACAAAACCGCCCAAACTCTTATCGACCTCCAAGCCTGAGGTTAACGCTATGCTTGTATTCGGTTCACAACCAACGCACACAACAACCTAAGTTACGCACAATAATTAATAAATAACACAACCACTATCACGAGCTAGAGCAAATTTCATTCAAATTTACACACCACATCAGTTAAAAGACTCTTTCCGTTATTGAGCACCAGTTTGAGCGCTGACTCATCGCGTTGCGCATTTTTAATAGAAGTCTCCGGCATGACACACACACCCATTGATTCCACTTTGGCAGTAGTCCAATTACTTAAGTAGGCCGGTAGCACCTTTGACATATTTCCAGATTCTGGAAATATTTGATAAATTTTCACTTTCTTATCTTTGGCATAGTTCGCCAGTGAGCAGGCCAACTCGCTGCCAGTAAAGCCATTTCCCACAATTGTAATCGATTTCTTTTCATCGGCATAACGTTTTAAACGTTCAAAATCATCCGGACTGCGATACACCATAACTTTCTCCTTAACACCGGGTGTAGCTTGTGCAAAGACATCGAGACTTTTCGGCGCACAACCTGAAAAAATATATATTAAATGAGCGTTTATATTTGTGCATGTGTGTAATTGCAATCTTTTACACACCTGTCGCTATCAAACATTCGTCATAAGTAATTTCATAACCATCAGCTAATGTTACGATATGTTTGGCTGCATCAATCTTTTTGACGGTGAACCCTTGTGCAACGGCAATTCCGCCATTTACAGTTTCCATTAGTTTTGTAGGATCCACAAAGAACTCTTCGGGTTCAAAGAATAAACTAAAGAGTCCAAATAAAATATATTAAAAGTTAGGTTTATATTTTATGTAATAAATAGCAAGGAAATTATTATGAAAATATATCGAGTTATAAATACAAATAAATACCTTCTTTCCGCACCGGTCCATTGTTTGAAACGATAATCTTTTGTAACTTCACCCTTCTCCGCTGAATACCAAAGTTCTTTAGAAAGTGGTGGACGCATGTAAGGTTTACGCGATTCGTTCGTTATCATAAGCACCTAAAATATGAAAAATAGCAGTCATTGTCATAAATCACTTTTTACAAAAAATATCAACACCAATTGTTAATTCACTTAGTAAGTAGTTAAACTCGCCTTCGCTCGCGGATCATTTGATTTAATGGCGCGGAATGCGGAGAAACCTGCTGTACCACCTCCGATCAGCAAATATGGTACATGTTTTGGCAATTCAGCAGAGGTCGCTGGCACTGTAGATGGAATCGCTGCAGTTGTACCGCATTCTGTGCTRTCGGCGACCTTTTGTTTTCGCCTTGTTAATAACCATAAAAGCTAAAAAAAAAATAAATTTAAATATTATAAAATATACACACACGCATATTTATTGTTTACATACCAAACCACCTAGGCCTAGCGCCGCCAATAAAGCTAGTAACATTCTAGTTTTTCTAGTTGCCTCATCATCTCCCATAATCGAACCGCCACTTGGCGCACCCTTTTTACTACTTGAGCCACCAGCTCCTTCACCGTCACATGGCTTCTTTTCAGAAGTTACATTTTTTCTTTTACTTATATTGCAGTCTTTTGCTTGCAGTAATTCAGCATTTTTTACGCCACACCTAGAGCCGCCCGTCTAGATTAAAAAAAAAAAATTACGGAAAAAAAGGAATTTATGTAGGTAATTTCATTAAAATTTGTTATCTTAATTTTTCATCTAAATTTTGTTAACCGTTTTATTTTGCACTTCTGGCTTAGACGGACAAGGATCTTTAGCAAGTTTTTCATATTGTGGTTTGCAAGGGGGTATTGAGGAAGTGGATGGGGATGAAGAGTTGTATGGGGTAGTTGATGGTCGCGTTGCGGCCGGACCAGGAGATGGTGATGCACAGACAGTACTGCCACTTTGGTCATTACAAACATTTGTACTTTTCATTTTTTTCTCTTCTTCACATGCTTGATTATTGGGAAATTTGTTACGCTGCAATTTGGTACGTGCTTCAAGTGTACGCTTTTTTACCATTTGATATAAGTTGTTGTGACTACTGCGTAACGGCGTTATGGCTGCAAGAAGATATGGCTTTATTCTATTTAGTTCATCAATTGTGGCGCCTGTGTTGTTTATTGCATATCCTCGACTACTACTTAGCTGCTGATCACTGCACTCACATAAACTTAACCTCAATTTGGTGCGGCTCGGCATCGGAACAACTCCTGCCCGCACATGTGCCAATATGTAGGCCTGCCGGCAGAAACGCACATTTAAGCCTCTAAGGCTATATATACTCATTCCGAATTATAATAGAATTATAAAAAAAGGTTTAATAAATAAATTTTTCAAAACAGATTATAATGAATGACTGAATTTTCCAGGTGCCTGCTTCTTTATCGGCTTTGATTGTCGCTTATTTGACAGATTGAAAATAAATTTTTCTCACTGGAAGTACAATCATCTGACATTTAACTGTTCCCACTTGTATGTTTCCAATTGGCAAGCACAATTTGTGCTGTACAAGCAGTGGGTACTCGCGAACCGTGTACTTGTCAAGTGTTGAGTACTCATTGAATATAAATTTTATATCTATTATTAAATTTATCGAATTAGTATTTATTTAATAAATTAAATTTGGATTAAAAAGAGTTTATACAAAGGGGAGCATATAATACGGACAATGAGTCTTTTAATTTCTAATTTATTAAGCCATTGATTTTTGTTTTGTTTTCGTTTGGTTTTGGAAAATATTATTGGAATGTTGGGGAAGAATAGGAATATGACAATAAACTATGGAGCGCCAGCGTCATCTCCGCTAAACCACACTGGAAATATAAAAAAATTATAGAAAACTAGAAATAACTAAACAATAGGATGAGCAAGAGTATACCTAAAATTATAACTATTTCCTACCTGCTATCGACAATGAGCCCACATAGTCTGACAAAATACGCGTTAAACGATACTCGAAAATTATTTTTAACCGTTGCGCCAGAGTCTATCTTTGCTCCATAAGTATACCGTCGTCAAATTGGTACGCAAATAGGATGTTAATTAGTCTGCGTTTTGAATGAAATTTGTATCTAAAGACTTTGAGAAATGTATTATGAGTAAAAAAAATACAAAACTAAATAAATGTAGCATAATGTACTCACAGGTGTTGTATGGCTTATGTTATGTCTCCGTTTAAGTACCAATGGTATTCATTGCACTTTTCATCTAACAAACTCAAAGGATTTCAGTTAACTTTGGAGTTTTTTAGCCGGCTTATATAAAAAGACAACAAAGTTTATCTTTTACTCCTAAGAGTTTCGCCGTCCACAAAAACCACAACTGCACTCTGAACTGGAGGCGCTATATTATATGACTTTGATCGTGGACTTGTAGCTCATAATTTTATTATATGTATAATGAAGTTCATTATTAACCAATCTATTAAAGTTCAATAATTTCTTAAAAACTTAATATATGCTGTTGTTTAAAGCTTGTGGAACTTTCTGTGGTTTACGTTTCGATTCTAGAATGTCAAGTCGGTTGCACATACATATATGTATGTATGTATATGTACATTGTATATAAAACATTAATAATACATATTTCATAAAAATATTCTGGTTTTTCCGCTTAATGCAAGTACAAATATACATTTGAATGGATGTGTGTACATACATATGTGTAACGGTAATCAAAAGGGGAGGCTCGACCACACTTAAGAGCTGATAAGAAGTGTTTTGAGGGCAAATGAAAGTTCTCTTGAGGTGCAGAATGGACAAAAAAATTATATAAACAAGAAATATTTTTTTTTTATAACCACACATACATACATATATATTGACATTCAGTTTTGCAAGTCTTCCTTATAATCACAAATAATCAAAAACAAAATCGGCAGAACATTCTGGATGAGTTTGAAACATTTTTGATACCCTCTTCTTTTGGTAATTTCTACACTTTGTATTCTGTCTTCTTCGYCAGGATAATTGATTTACATGGAGAAAATCAAAAGCCTTCGAAATAAATTCGTACCGTGGTTCCCTTGCCTCAATTATACATATAACTAGCCTTAGGAGTTTAATGGTAGGGAAAACTATTGCTAAGCACGATCTCTTTTTACGACCAACAAAAAGTTTGCACTTCGTTAGGCAATAGCAAAATACTGAGCGTAAGTTATTTCTCCCATTTAAAAGCTGCTTAGGCCTTACTCGACAAAGGCATGTGAAATAAAGTAAAATCAAAGTCAAAACCGAATCCCAAGCCTCAGTCTAAAGACATCAAATAGTTTCATACCTAAAAAAAAAGTATATGCCTCCAATCAATTGGCTGGGCAAAATTCTGTGAACACGTGTCAAGGTCGCACTAAGCGACATTAATGATACATAGTGTAAATAGACCGCCTCTTTAGTCTATAGTTTGCAACTATATTTAAAGGATTAATCGATTTTTAATGTCTTATTTAATTCTCAGTTAAACCGGGAAATAGTTTTGGAAATACAGCCTGGAGAAGTTCCGTGCTCGAGGTCAGTAATGTTATCACTTAAAACTTTAAACGCGGTTTTCTCGATACTGTGTTGCCAAATTTCATCTTAGTGAAATTTTACCGGTATTCGGGATATAATTTAAAAGTTCTTGAACGATATTAAAACACATTTTTTTCTTTTTACTTCAAATGATTCTGTAAGAAGTTCTGTGGTTAATTCAAGGATAGCTTTTTCAGAGGAACTGCCCGAAATGACTGCATAATGACTGAGTTTTGAGTATTTTCCCTTCAAAAGTTCCCAAAATCTTTAAAAAATATGTGCTTTTGGAATAATAAAAATTTTGAATAAAATATTTAATATTTTACATGAAAAAAAAAATTATTGAAAATGAATGTTTGCAAAAAAATTGGTTGAAAAGATATTTATATATAGATATATATTTATTTTTTTAATACAGCACTAAAATTTACCGGTGGATCACTGTGCTCTTTTGAATTATTCTTATTTCTCAAACAAAAAAAAAAACACATGCAATCCAGTTTTTGATATTTTCGAGTACTCTATGTGACATTTCTCTCTTTAAGCGGCACATTTAMTGTGCTTGGCTAAAAACAAAAGTGAATTTTGGCTTACTTTTTAAAGAAATGAAATGCTTTAAAGTTTAGAGGATACATATATTTGTACACAATTAGGGAATATACACAAAGTATTTCCAAAAATAATATAATTTAATTTTTAGCTAGTTATTCACTTTTACTCCCAGTTACCAAAAAAGGTTCTAAACTGTTGGAGATATGCGACGTTTTCTGTGGTTGAAAGCAAAGAAAAAAGGAGGACTGCAAATCTTTATTATCGTTAAAAATATTCAAATCTTAGAAAATGGCAGCTTTACAAAATTTATTATAATTTACTAATTTTTTAAGAGGAAAAAATCTAAAAATCTGCACTCATTTTACTTTTCCCATGTATGTATGTATATGGTATAACAAGAGATTATTTTATTTTTAGAATACATTTTTTAGATCCAAAGAAAACAAATCTACTTAAAAATATGATATTCTAGCACAAAAAATGTACTTAATGATTTTTTTCATACAAACAATCTTTTAAATGTTGTATGCAAGTACAAGTAAATTTAAGCAACAAATGTACTGAGCATTCATACAAGTGCCTTATAAATTCTGTGTGGGTTGGGGTCAAAATTCTGCTTTTTTGGAAATTCTGCATTCATTATTCCGGAAGTCGGAACACCGGTAATCAAAGTTCTGGAAGTCAATATTCTGGATAACGAAATTCTAAATAGCAAAATTCAAAGTGCGCACTTTTTTTGTTATCAACACGCATTTTTAATCATTAATTACAGAATTTTGCCATTCTGTAMTCATATGTTTTATTGCTTAGTAAGTAGTTTTTTGCATGATTGTATTTCTTATTGTTTCTGCTTTGTTTGTTGTTGTTCATTTACTTTCTTGTACTACCATAATGATTTAGTTTACTATGTACCTACATACATACATATATATGTACTGACTAAGCAATGTGTTACTGCAATTTTATTAATAAACACGTGCTAAATATTTTTGTAAAATGATGGAAAATATAACTGTGGTGAAGTCCAATAAAGGAAAATACATGTTAAACGTCGACGGCTACTTCTTCTATTTGGAACGAAAAAATAAGAAAACATTTAACTGGACTTGTTCTGAACGAATTAAAAACAAATCTAGCGTGCGTATTGTTACACAATTTGATGGCTGTGAACATATTATACGAAAAAAAAAAGAAATGAACATTCTCATGATCCATGTGCGCATAAAAAATCGGTAGCAGAAACAAATAATCTGGTTAAAAATATGGCTCGCTCGAATTTTTTGCAGCCTAGCCAAATAATTCAGCGTTCGGTATCTATGAGAGAAAAACAAATTAGAGATTATCTGCCATCAAGAAATGCCCTTAAGTTAAAAATTAGAAGACAACGGAACAGTTTGAAATGTTTTAAAGATCCAACTTGTGTTGAAGAAATAGACATTCCTTTATCACTTTATGTTTTGGAATGTCAACTATTTATTTTAAGTGAGAAAGTTATTGATGGCGAATGCATTCTTATATTTGGAACAAAATCTTCGCTGCAGTTGTTAAATGAGAGCGACTGCTGGATTATGGACGGTACATTTGACGTTGTTCCAACGATGATGAGGCAGCTATTTTCGATACACGGAAGAGTAGAAGGGCAAATTGTTCTGCTGGTATTCTGTCTTATGACCAAAAAATCGAAGTCAATGTATATTTCTTTTTTTGTTGAGTTGGAGAACGTCGCATTGAACTATGGTATCCAACTGAATCCGACGCGTATAATTAGTGATTTCGAAATGGCTATTATTTCTGCAGCAAGGGAGTGTTTCCCATTTGCACGGCAGAGTGGTTGCCTCTTCCACTTCGGGAAAATTATTTGGCGAAAAGTTCAAAAAGAAGTGTAAATTAACCGCAACTTCCTGCATTTAAGATAAAATGATTATTAAATATTTTCAGACTAAGCCGCAAATATGGCAGCAGCGAGCAGTTTACAATCCAAGTACGAATGCTTAAAAGCTTAGCACTGTTTCCTCATAGCGAAATCTCAGAGTATTACACAAGTTTGCGTAATTCATTTGACGACAGCAATTTGCAAAAACTTTAAAAATTGTTTGAAAAAAATTACGTTTTTGGTAAAAAGTCACAGTCTAAATGTTTAACACAATTTTGGTCCGTGTTYGATGACCCTAGATCGAAAGTTTTTCCAAGAACGCAAAACAGTGTGGAAGCTTGGCATCGCCGCCTTAAAGCCATAGTTGGAAGAAGTCGTGCGACGCTGTACAAATTGATATCTGACTTACAAAGGGAGCTTATTTATGCTGAAACACAAGTACAAAAAGTAAAAAACGGCGAAAAAATAAAAACAAACAGAAAATTCATGGAAAAAAAACTAACAAATTACAAGAGTAATGAGAAAAGGATTAGAATTAAGTCACTTAGCGTATTTAAAGCATATTGCTTCAAATATGACATTAATGTAGTATCTATTTGATCTTTATTTGTTAATACTGTTGTTTTTTGTCTTTCCGATAAACATGTTTGAATTTTGGAATTACTTTGGAGACTCTGTTTTGTTTATGTTATATTATTATGTATGTATTATAAGCAAATTTAGATAAAATACACGATTTGGCTCATAATTTGGGGAAAAAGTTTCCAGAATTAATTCTAGAAAACGTAAATTCCGGAATTATGAAAAACCAGAATTTTGAAATGCAGCCCAAAAAGCGAAGGTATTGCGGAATTCCGATTTCCAACATTTTGTCGACCCAGAATTTTGATTCCGGAATTTTGACTTCAGAATTTTAATTTTAGAGTTTTGACCGTTTCCCATTCTGTGTTGCTCATACGACATGGCACCAGAATATTCCCCAACGTTCTTTGATGGTGATTTATGTATTTACAATTGCTTTAATAGCGTTTAAACTGTAAATGAGTAGTTTTATAGAAAAAATCCTTAATATTTTTATGTAGAACAACTATTTATTGAGCAGCAAATAATTTTTTCCGAGTTAAGATTTACTTGTTTAATGCAAAATATCATAAAATCCAGTCATATATGGAAGGAAAAAGAATGAAAATGATCCTTTTTTTAGCGTAAAAACTGATAGGTCAGTGGCGTTTCAAAACACAATCAATTTCAAAAATAATGGACACCCTAATACATACATATGTATAATGTATACAATTAAGGGATGTAGGCTTAAGTTCTCTTATTTTAAAACAGAAGAAGCTTGTTGAACAATATTAGAAGCGCCTGTTGCAATAATTTTTACCATGTCTAGGAATAAGTCGTAGCGTATGTGCATATATTTCTGCCTAAAAGTCTCCAAGAATATGTACATATGTAAATACGTTCATTTGTACAAATAATCAACTGATAATAGCATGAATTTCGAGCGAATCCCGTTTCTATGTACTTCGATCGAGATCAAGAAGACTTCAGACTTATGAACGAATAATGTTAAACATTGTTTTGTTGTATTTGATTAAATTAAAACTATGACAGAAATTAATAATGTACGGGTATTTGTTTTTGACTATGTTTGCACATATTTATATATATGTAAGACATATATGTACATACATTATCATATACACACATATGTTCATAGATGCGTATGTATTTAGCAAACAGCCAAGGAAATCACGTTTTGTTTCGTCGACACGATAGCTCACTCAGACAGTACAGGTTCAATTGAAATTGTGCGTTTCCCCCAAGAGCACGCACAGATGGTACGTACATATGTATATATGTATACCTGTGTAAGAATATGCTTATCTACGACTACATATACTCCCATATTTGATTGATAAATAATAGTATAACCTAATCCACCATGTGCATCAGTCTGTCCGACCATCAGTCTTTCAAGCAGCTAAATGTACAGTTGTCAAAGTTTTTCAAAAGCTTAATTGCACATAGAGTTATGTACATATAACTGTCGAGAAATAAACAGCTTTTAGCGAACTACCATAAATTGAGAAAAACAGTACCCGGGAATTATATATAAAAGGCAAAATATTTCAATATTCATCTTTATTAATTTGTCGCCTTCAAAGTAATCCCCACCAGATTTAATACACTTATGACAACGATTTTCCCAGTACTCGAAACACTTTTCATAAGCACTTTTTGGGATAGTTTTCAGCTCTTTCAGACAATTTTGTTTTATTTCTTCGATCGATTGAAAACGCGTTCTACGGAGCGGTATTTTCAGTTTGGGGAACAAGAAAAAATCACACAGGGCCAAATCTGGTGAATACGGTGATTGAAGATTAAATTCGGTCACAAACGTGGYTGGATGCGATGGTGCATTGGCATCACCTTGATTTTTKAACGGCCTTGGCGTGGTTTTTGGTTTCGCCTCTCTTCCCCCATGATTGTTGACTTGCTTAAGTAAATATATAATATATATGTATGTATGTCTAAATATAATCAAGCATGTCCAAAGAGAATTGTTTACGATACTCTTTTTGAAAACAAAATCAGCTTTATCGGGACGACTCGAGCAAGAACGCGTTTCATACCCAAAATATCCACCAAAATCATTCGAACTGACTCGCGAGAGATGTGGAGCTGTTATCGAAACATCAATTTAATATAATTTGTTTAATCAGAAAGGCTCTTATCGAATACAACTGAATGACTTTCCATCAAAAACACTGTTGTATCAATTGATTTTTATTATACGAGTATAGCATTTTGAGTGACGCAAGTTCTAGTTTTTTGAAAAAACGGTAAAAAGGAATTTAACACTATTTATTGTTAAAAAAAAATGCTGTCGATATCGAAAAGTGGTGTAACGACCATTTGTTAGGTGATTGGCAAGTTTTGTCCAGGAACTGCGAGCTCTGAGGTCATTAAACGCGGTCGTGGACGTCCAATAGGGATGTTTTGGGCCAAAGCGTCAAAAAACTCTACAAATTAATTTTTTATGACACTAAAATAAAATAAAAAATAAAAAAAAAAAAAAAAATTTCCGAATTTGAAATTCAGAGATTTTTACTGTCTTATCCCAGAAAAAATATAGCAATGATGAAGAGTTCATCGAACATATTGATTCCCATTTTCATTATTCCTATATTCATCTGAACAAGATTATACCAAAAATTTTCAAGTGTTTTAATAAAAAAATTTATTATCACTCCTTTTTTATAAAATTTTCCATTAACTTGTTATAAGCCTCTATTGGGATAGCTTTCATCATAACGAGTCATAGGTAATTTCGAGCTTCGAGCTCCAACTTTGAAGGTATTCGACGCAGTACCCGCCGTAGAGAAGGACCTGGCGCCACGTAGCGAAAAGAAGAAACGATATCTACGCCAGTAAAGAAGAGGAAGAAATTATTCAACTAAGAAGTTCCACAACATTTTATGTGCCGAATCAAATTTCTGATTCCAAAACGTTCTGAATGTTGGAAAAGGCTTTTCGGTGATAATTGTTTGTTGCGAAAAAGAGTTTCTGATTGGTACAAATTATTCAAATTGGGTCGAGAAAGCGTTGACGACGAACCACGTCTCGAACGACCATCAACACAAACTGATGATCAACACGTCTATAAAATAAAGGAATTAGTGCTTGAGAATCGACGATGAACATTCAGAGATCTTTTGGTATCGTTGGAACATCGGAAGGATGAGTAAAACCCATTTTGAAAAATCGTTTGGGCCTAAGAAAAGGGAAAGCACGATTGGTTCCAAAATAACTAAATTTTTTCGAAAATCAGCGTCACAATAACGTCTGTGAAATAATCCTTTCCCACTACGAGGATGTCATAAAATGTATTATTACTAGGGATGGAGTCTGGATCCATACTTATAACCCGTAAACAGCAATCATTTAGCCAAAAAAACCACGTCAAAGCAGGTAAAAATCAAGGCTATGTTCCATATACGTAACTCCTTCCGACCGCCTAAACTGTCAACAGGGAATACAATTTGATTGTTATGCGTCATTTGCGCGAAGCTATTAGTAAAAAAAAGGCCGGAATTATGGACTGACAATTCTAAGTTTTTTTACCACGATAATACACCGTTGCATACAACATTTATTTTTTGTGAGTTTTTTTCAAGTTTCAATTACTTTGAGGGAGACGACATATATTTTTAAGAATAACAGTGATTCCAAATTCGTTGTTCAATTCCCGAAATTTTAGCCGAACTCCTTGTCCAATTTTACTCTGTTATGGCAAGCATGCTATATTGGATTTCGATCATAAAGGCAGATTGGTGAGTGTGTAAATATATTATGTCTGGGGTATAGGCAGCCTAACTGGGTTTTTAAATATATTTGCCCTCTGATTGATAGATGTTCACCTTATTTTTAACACCGAAAGGCAGTCAAATATTTTATACACTATATGACCAAGGCAATTGACAAGACTTTAAAATGTTGGATGTATTATAAATACATTCCACTTGAATTTGATACACAAATGAATGAGATTCTGTATGTATAGCATTACTAAGTTTTAGTGTGCAAACAAAAATACAAAATGTTGATAAGTTCGCAGAATACACAATCTACTAATTGTTAAACAAAAATATATTTTTCTGCACTTTTTTTTAATGCCATTATTTCTAATGCAATGCACTGAGCTACATTTGTTTGTTTAATTTTTTTTTTTAATTTATTTAATTTTGTTTTGTACTTTTTTGCGCTTGATTACAAGTCTTTATGATCGTCAGCATGGCGTGGATCATTTATAATTACATTACTTTACAGTTAGAAAGCAAATATGTTGGAAAACGATCGGACTGTCAGTTGTGTGAGTGAAGAACTAGTCAGTAAACCAGTCATTCGGCGCTTAACCTTGTTATGACCGTTTCACCGGCCCGTCGGGTGCCTCGTTGGCTCGCAGTTTTTTCGCAAACCTATCACCGAAGTTTTTCCCTCCATACATATGTATATACGTTTTTTTATTCTTTGCCTTGATAATGAGTGCGGTGCATTATTGTGTTTTAAAGAGATAATAGTATTAGTTGTCCAAATAGCGGTAAGCCAAAAAGCATATACGACAGTTAGGTAAATAACAAAGTGACAGGCTGGGTGTAATGGGGGAGGGGCCCAACGGGATTTCGCTACCGTTGCACAATGCAACTTTTCCATTTCGTTTTTTGTTTTTACACAAAACAAAGTCTTATGACAAATGTTTTATACGTGTTTATATATTTTTTCCTATATATTTAGTTTTAAATTTCCATCCAGCTCGAGAGTAGTGACGCAGAGTTCTCGGAACAACAAGCACGCGCTGGGTCCATGCAAATTTGCTGCGTGCAATGCAATATATAGTGTCTCAATGCCTTACTTTCACCCTTTTGTCTTCATATTTGTTTTTATTGTACAGTTAGAACATTTCATGCAGCTATCACGCTCTATTATAGGAAATTTTCGTGATGGGTAAAATCAGATCTTGCCATGTAATGGGGGCAAAATTCAAATAGACTTTACGTCTATGCTGATACGAAAGACTATATATAGTATAAATATATTAATAGTATTTATTGGAAATATTTTTCAAATGCAAATATATTAGAAATTAAGGTTGCATAGTAATTAAATGTTTACCATATTTGCACTGAGGAAAATATGGCTACGATTTCTAAAGTTTTATGGAAGTCCTTCGTTCGTCCTTTCGGGATTTAATCTGTCTGAAGTTCCCTTACCAGTTATGGCCTTTTTTCAATACATAAAAATGTGATTTAAGCATGCAAAATGTAATAACTAAGCTATTATACACACTTTTTTATAAGATAGTGCTTATTGGCTCCTTATAGTATCTTTACAAGAATATCGAAACTTATATAATTCGCTAGTCACGGATTTTTCAATAGGGACGGTACAAAAGTATACTAATAGGGACAGCTGTTCTTTTCAGTAATGTTTGCCGTTTCATCATGGAAGGATATACGATCCAACAACGAGTCGAAATTATTAAAAGTCAATTGTCCGCCTCGGTCGTGCGATTTGATTTCTTCCAATTGTGGCCATAACAAGTTGCGTATCATCGATCTATAAAGCTCTCCATTGAAAGTAACGGTGTCAGCAGCTTCATTTCGAAAAAAAGTAATGACAGATGATTCCACCAAACCAAAAACGCTTCAGAATCGGCAATTTTGTTTATGTAGCAGCATGAAAATGAGCCTCATCGGAGAAGATAATTGTCTTGCGTATATCTTTCCATGATTAAAATGTAAGAATTGCTGAAGACAATGAAAAAATTTAAAGACCATGACATATTACAAAAGGCCAAAAGAACACTAAGAAATCATATAATCGCTATTGGAAAACCCGGTACAATTAGCATTCGAATGACGAATGGTACGTCAAACTTCAAGCCAGTCAATTGCATGGAACTTTCATAAAAACGGCGACTGTATCTCAGAGCGAATTGAATTTTTAGTTTTGACAGAGAACTACGCTTTGGAGCTCCTCGCGAAAGTGCAAAAGGGATTGGGACACACGAAGCTATTTACGAAACTCGCCCCCGAAATACGTCACCAACCGACGAAAAATTAGTGAATAGTTTTATTCCTTCTCATCAAGCATGTCTTATGGTGGTCAAAATTTGAGTATAAGACTACTAATTGTTGGATGGTTTTCAGATAGCTATGGAACTTATCGGTATTTAAAGTGTTTTAACCAATTGAACCTGAGTGAATAACAGAAGTGTTTGGAACTGAAAACTCGTAGCCATTCAATAATGAATCCAATTCAAGAAATTACTTAAACTATTTCTACGCTAAAAAGTTAAGAAACAATAAGAAAATTTAATGGTCCTCGAAAAATGTTTCTAGTGAAGGAAATCCATAATTTGTCCAATAAATGGCATTAGAAAGGTATGATTTCGTACTAAAAAACGGATCAGACAGCTTTGTAATTGTTTGATACTTCAATAGAAAACCAAGCAAAATTTAATTTTCGTCTACCCCTTTCCGGTAATTTTAAATTTATTCGTGAAGCGAATGTTACCCGAGGATGAAAAAACGACGGAAACGGTGACCAATCAGGATTGATGATTAGGAAGCTTTTACTATGTGCTTGATGGTATTGGCTAGGAATCATCGACTATACCCTGATTCTCTATGCCAAACCTCTTAATGCGAACTCGTAATGTAAACAATTGAACCGTCTGAAGGAAGGTCTGAAGCTCTTTAGTCAATGAGAAAGGAAAACCTGTAGGAAAGGAAGGCATGTACACACATATCGATAGTGACTCGCCAGAAACTTTTTTTTCGGTATTTGAATTAACTTTTTCCTGTCCAAAATTCATCAGTCCCAGGGACACACCGAGTCTTTTAGTATTTGTATAGAAAAATTATTTATATCAGTTACGTGCAAACTTTCGGATTTGCTGCTAAAATAGTGACCCCATTAACCTGCCTCACAAGTATTGCGTCAGATTTTACTCATAATCGCACTTTGAATTTCTTTTATTTCAATAAAAAATAAAAAATAATAATAATATTTGTTATGATTTTTGCCCACTAATTGGAATGAAATAAATAATATACAATTGATTTCAATAGTATTCATAAGTGAAGGTCACCGAACCTACTCAATAGTTAAAATTTTTGTATTCTGAGTAAAGTTGGTTTCATGCGGTTTGTTTTAAGAGATTATGCTTTAAAGAGAGCATTTTATAAAAAATTAAATGAGTTAGCATAACTGTATTTGTTGGTTGTTTTTAAAGGCTTTTTGCCATTATTCATTCATAAAAAATTGCTTGTGGATTGAAAGGAGGTGAAATTCGTATTTCGAGTGAATAAGRAGTCAAAGACAAAAATAAAACCAAACTTAAAAGCGTACTCTGCTAGTTCGACCTTGGACTAAAAGAATTTTTCAAATTAGACAACAATACGCAATGCATTGCTTTTATTCTCATTATAAGAATTGTTTTGCATACATTCTACAAGATCAGTGATGTTATATGACAATGACAATCCAAGTTTTATGCAGGCCTTTAAGTGGCATCCTTATCAGCAAAATACAACAGCACCTCGAGCAAAGACTAAATGTATGAAATTATTATGGAAACTAATTATAAATAATAATAAAACAGTATGGAAAGCCGAATTTTGAGCGGAACCGAACGCGACATAATTTCGAAGTTCGTATTTTATTCTGGGCGCGAGATGTCTGTTTGACTAATAAAAGCGGTTTGCCAACAGATTTTATGGGGTATATTCGCTTTAAGGGGTTGTATGGGTTTACGGGTTTTAAAAAAATCGATTTTTTTATTCCCTTATTAAATTCTACAACACCTCTAGCATAATGTTCTAAATTTTCAAGTTGATCCGAGTAATAGTTTCTGAGATGCAGTCTTGAGACAGGTCACGGACCTTGTTTCCGTTGAAACTCAATTTAATCTCTTAGTAATTTCGAAATGAATTTGATGTGATT
This sequence comes from Bactrocera latifrons, assembly GCF_001853355.1. Classification (NCBI taxonomy): domain Eukaryota; kingdom Metazoa; phylum Arthropoda; class Insecta; order Diptera; family Tephritidae; genus Bactrocera; species Bactrocera latifrons. Next base: position 839,663 of record NW_017534675.1, read on the forward strand.
TAGGATAGTTTAAGTGATATAATAGTTATATGCGAAAGTGTCCAATTTCAGAACGATATTCCAAAAACTGAGGGACTATTTCACGTATATACAAACGAACGTTGAAACAGATAGACGGAAATGCCGAAATCGACTCAGCGCGTCAAGTTGATATATTTTATACAGCCTCCGACATTTCTTTATTTGTATCTCTTTACTTATCTCATTGTTATAACAAATTCATGGCAAACATAACATACCCTATTCAGGGTATAAATATTAGCCGATTTGTAAGAAATCTCGATGAAATTAATTTAGCCCATTTTGCTTTCCTTATTAGATTTTATTCGATTTGATTGTTATAAGGCAGTGTAATAAATATTCAACTGTTTTTTTTTTTTTGCAATTTGTTATAAAAAATACGACAGATTTCATAGTTATACATAAATTTGTCTGCTCCTCTAGCAAAAGACTACGTCACGTCCAACTTTTATTTAACTATATTTCTTCTCTTAGTATTAAGCTATTCGCCGAAATACTTGTTCAGACTGAGTGACTACCATTTGTCAGGGATCACGTGAGTAAGTAAATTTTCGTGAATGTTTGTTCCATATGTACTAAGATGCTGAAGTTATTTTTATTTTGTATCAATGATGTCTACCGAATCGTCACTCCTCGAAAAATTTTATGTATTATGTATATAAATACATACATATATATAAATACATATACACACATAGACGTGCATATGCACTATTACATATGCATTTATTTTTCATGAAATCATAATCTATTCCATCGGCAGCTTAATGATTTTGGTTGGACAAAACAGGTTCGAACAAGCAAGTGCCAGAATTTTAGTGTGTTTTGTATTTAAGATGTTGAAAATACAATTCTATTAATTTTTTGTTTTATTTGTAATTATATATTTATTGTGCTAGGGCAGGAGATTTTAAAAGCAAGTAAATGGGTTTTATTATGACAATTGAAATTTTTGAAATAAATTTTCCGGAAATGAATTATTCGGGTGAAAGTAAATTATAAATATTAAGAAGTAAATTGAATATTCCTTTCCACAAAGAGTTCCATGAGTTCATGTTTAATTTTTTTTCTAAGTATATACATATGTACATACATGTTCACATCTAAGCTTTGCTAAGAGCATTAGTTGTCAGTAAGTAAACATTAACACTGACGTTTGCTATACTCTGGTAGAAAATATTCTGTCCTTTGTGGTTAGACACATATTTGGGGTTTATCAAGTCTGTACTTGCAAGTAAGTTTGGGTAATCAGCAGTATTGAGCTTCTTAATGAGATTAGAACACAAAACGCTCTAAATTTTATCTTGTGAGGTTTTCAGATCAGTTTTTAGGATAGTGTATGATGTAAAACTCTCTTATCCAACTATTAACCTCGCTGAGATTGAAGTAAGTCGATAACAAAATAAGCTCTGACGATCGATTATAGACGGTATAACCCTATTAGTCAATAAATTACCATACAAGCACTTGGTGGTAATTACTTGTCAACCCAAAGCAACGTTGAGGAATGGAAAACACGAAAAAAATCATGGAATATAAGGACAATGTTAAGCAGATCAAAGTCTCGTAACGCCAAAATATGCCGATGAGGTTTTTAGATAACTAAGTTATATAACAAAAAGTTATAATTCAAATATGTATATCAAAAACACAACAGTGCTCACGAAAACACCCGGAAATTGTGATTAAATTCATTAAATTACTCGGAGACAATTTTTGTCTAAAGTTGTGTATTTCTAACCAAATTTCGTATCTGGAATCGTTGCGAATGTTGGAAGAGGCTTACCGTTTTTCAGTTTTATCAAAAACAAAAGCCTACATACGTGTGGTACAAATCCTTCAAAGACCGTTGAGAGATCGTTGGAAACATGCCACGTTCTGGACGACATTCTACCTCTTCAACTAAAAAAGTGAAGGATATGGTGCTTGAAARTCGTCAGGCAACTGTTAAAGAGATGGCAGTGCTCGAAATCTCTCGTTTGTTGCGAATATCGATACCACCACCGCAAACAAAAAAAAAAAACACGCCAAAGACTTTCTAAAATCAAGGTCTTTTTCGATATTCGTGGTTTGGTGGATCATGTATTTTTCCCGGAGGGACGATGATAATGCACTATCGGATCGAGTCATGATTGTAACCGAATTTAAGACCAAAAACGCAATATATACCATCGATTAACCACCGTATTCACCAGATTGGGTTCCGTGTGATCTTTCTTGTTCTCCAAACTGAAATTGCCGCTCCGTGGAATCCGTTTTAAGGGGGGTTTCAAAAAATCGATTTTTTAGGATTTTTTTGGGAGGGAAAGAAATAATTGATTAACGCGAAATTTCTATTGGTTTGTGGTTATATATTTATACATCGTTCACAAATTTTTTGGATACGCAATCTTTGATAGTCTGCCTTTGGCAAGCAATTGCCTAATGCATCTCGCATGTGCATTTGTCGGACGGCGGCCAGGATACAGGTCGCAATTTCTATCGGAAACAAAAAATTCAAAGCGATTCATATTTTTCAATAATTTGTGTTCTAGTTAGACTAAGAAAATTCAAAAAAAGGTGTGAAATTTTACAAATTTTTTAAAAATTGAAAAAAGTGGTTCTTGGCCAAAAACATTTTACTTTATGTTGTCTTAGTTTTTTTTTAGTTTAAAAAGAAGATAATTAATGCCAAAGTTTTTGCCGTTTAGTTTTTTTCTATCCTGCCCGCCTATTAAGGAAAATCGTAAAAATGAATAACCGAGAAATCGCTCGTCAAAGTTTCGCTAATATATTTGCTAGACGCTCGCTCACTATTTCCCTTCTATATTCGAAAATATTTAGAATTCCCATCTATAACTTTGGGGGCATATCCTTAGATATTTTTTAAAGAGATATTTTTTTAGAGATTTTTGAAGCTTCTAAAGCAGACTCCCCTCTTAAGTCGATAGGTAAAATAAAATAAGCTGAATGAGCTGAAGGCCATCATAAAAAGTTCGTATAAAAAGTGTTTCGAGGTCTAGAAAAATCATTGGCATAAGTGTATTACATCTGTTAAGGATTACTTTGAAGGCAATAAAATAAATATTGATGAATAATTAAATATTTTGCGTTTTATTTACACTTTTCGGATACACAATGTAGGCCTACAAATCGCAGCGTCTGACAAATAAATTCAATTAGATTTCTATTAGATTTACTAAGGGGCAATTCGCAATCTGGTGCAAATGGTCTTGCATATTTGCAATTGCAAATGAGAGAGGCATATTGTTGCTTTTACAATAACAAAATATACAGCGAATTTGCAATTGCAAATATGCAAGACCATTTGCAAAAGATTGTGAATTGCCCTTATATCAACAGTAAATAAATTGGGCAATAGCGCTTTGCTTATTTTTGGGAAAAATTTTGTATCTATATTTCCCTCAAATCAGCTTGTTACATTCCCGTATGAGGCAACGCTGTTAAAAACATCGTCGAACTCGATACGTAACGAACTCAAATTTACGATAAAAGAACTCTTTCCAAGAAAAAAGTTTTTCGGACCTTTAAAATTACACACAATTTAACTCGTACAAATTGTTAGAACATTAATATTCGTCTTCGTTCGAACATAGCATCTCCTTATTTGTTTAATTTTAAGCGTTCATTTTTTATTGGTTTTTCGTATTGCTGAACATGCATTATGGGGGAAGGTTACTTGTCAACAACTGATAACAACCGCATAAAAAACAAAAACAATGACAAAATTGAAAGAAGTGACTACAAGTTGAAAGCAAAAAACAAGAACGGTTCAAACTTTTTATAACATCACAAAATCCGCTTGTTGTGACGACAATAATACGTTCATATATACCGCTATGGACAGAGATTTAGCGCACTTGCATTCATAATTGGAAATATTACCGTTACTTTTAAGAGAGCGATATTTTCATGAATTTGCTATTACTAGATCAATACTGCTTCTGTCGCCTATTTAAATGCATGGAAAATAACCGTTATCATTTCCCCTCAGATACCGCTAATTTGTTTTTGTTAAATTTCGTCATAAATTCGTTGGACAATGATTTAGCGCACTTATAATTTTCGGTCATTAGTTGTGTTTGGTCCAACAAAAAATTAATCTCAGTTGTGAACTTGTATTCAATAGTTTTAGTAATATTAAAAATTTTAATAATACTGTTATACTGTTCTACTGAAAAAAGAAAAATTATTTGGGACCTTTATAAAAACGGTACAAATCAAGTAAAAATTGCTCAAATAGTAAAATGTTCAAGAAAAATGGTGTACAATGCCATCAGAAATGTTGAGAGTGATCCAAATTTGTTAAAACAAAACAAAGTTCGCAAGGCTCCCCCTCGCAAAACAGCCCCCCGCGAGGATAAAATAATTCTTAGAAAGTGTAAAGCTGATCCTTTCAAGTCCTCACGCGCAATTATGGTCGAAGTCAATGCAGAATTGGACTTAAACGTGTCAAGTAGACTAGTACGAAGACGTTTAAATGAAAATAATTTGTATGGATGTGTGAGCAGAAAAAAACCGCTATTGTCGAAAAAAATATTAAAGCGCTTTTGTCATTTGCTCATAGCCATAGATCAAAAGATTTAAATTTTTGGAAAAGGATACTTTTTACGCACGAAACTAAGATAAACCGGATTGGTCCTGATGGTAAAATATTTGTCTTCTTGATTTTAATGATTTTGATGTATTTGTACATTGTGAAAAAAGCCAAGAAGTCAATCCAAGGTACACCAAAAAGACCGTAAAGCACGGGGGAGGAAATTTAAAAATATGTGGGTCGTTTTCATGGCGTGGAGTTAGACCCCTGGTAAAGATAGAAGAGAATATGGATAAATTTGCATACCTTTATATACTCAGGAATACAATGGAGTCATATTCTTAGGATATTATGCCTGTAAACTGGATCTTTATGCACGAGAACGATCCCAAGCACACAGCAAATGTGATAAAAAAAAACTGACTTGCGCAAGAAAAAATTCCACTTCTCGATTGGCCAACGCAAAGTCCTGATCTAAACCCGATCGAGAACTTGTTAAATGATGAGAAAGAAAAATTGCGACAAGCTTTGGGCAGGAGTACAGGAAACGTGGAACTCTATTCCTTTGGACAGATGCTAAAGGTTAATAGGGAGCTTGCCACGCACATGTGAAGCGGTGATAACGAATAACGGTTATTCCACTAAGTATTAACCAAGTTAGATAAAATATAAGAGAAATTTCACGCCACGTGTTAATAATATTTATTTTTCCTTACTGATCTTTTAAAGTGTGCTAAATACTTGTCCAATCCAATTTTGACTTAATAATCTAAACTGAACAAAACGTTGTATTTTTACTATAGAAAACTAAGAAATTTTGGACAACTTAGGTTTTAGTGAGGTAATAAATAGTTTTTTTTTAYATTATAACGAGTTTACTTTCTTTAAATATAACATTATTAAGTATCAAACGTGACATTAAGAAAGTGCGCTAAATACTTGTCCATAGCTGTAGAAGTATATATACATATATACATAGACATATCAGCGCCCAAACGGGCATTAAAACTCGATTTGTGGCCATGCTTGCCAAAACCCGCGCACTTAGATCAGCAATAAAAATGTGATCTTGTCTCTTACGTCTATTGGGGCCGCAATTTACATATTCTGTACTCAACTAATCAATAGAAAGTGCTAAATATCGCATGTACTATAACTGTTTTGGTAGTGTCAGCCGTTGGAATCGTGCATTTGAGAACTGATAAGTAAATGGCTGCGAACTGTTCTACTGAAAAAAAAAAACCCGCATGCACCCCTGGCGGCCCTTACGCCCGTCGCTTTTTTTAACAACAATAATTATTTAATATATTTTATTATTGTTTATAATTATTAATACACGTCTTCGCACACATATATGTATATGTGTGTGTATAACGGTGGCTCGGTGTGTCTGTTTTCAACAACATTGTCGTCGTTGTCGTTTTGCAGCTGATCGTCAGCGGCGTCTTCGGCCCACCCAGGCCAGCGATCGTAGCATCTGCTCGTCTGCATGTGTATACGTGTGTGCGTTTACTCGGTAATTTTCGATAGTAGTCGCGAGCAGTGATAGGGGGATGGCGACTAATGCGATTGCAACCAAACCAAACGTTGCACTTGCCATTGCAGTGGCGATTTGTCGCGTATTTACCAATAAACAAACGCACTCACACATACATACTCACACGAAAAGTCACACTATCACCGCCGAGTAGCCAAGTAATAGAGTCCGCGGTGAAAATCAGTGTCACCATAGTACATGCGGTCGTAATCCCGTGCGCATCACGTCTGTGGATTGATTACGATCGCACTCGTCGGAAAACTGCAGCGTAACGAGAAAAATACCAACAAATGCAAAAACACAAAAATTTAACATTAAACAGAACTAATATATTGCAAACAACGCGCCTTATCTGGCAAAAACAAAAACAAAACCAAAAAAAGTACTCGAGATGCTTTTTCTGTAGGCAAGTCAACTTAAGTCAAGTTCCAATCGCGACGCAACGGATCACCACGCTTCGAGACGTTGTCGGGAGTCAAATCAAATAGCTGATTGTTGTCGTTGTCATTGTTGTTATTGCTATTTTTGTTATTGTAGTTGTCATTTTAAAGTCGAGCGCGAGGCTTTACAAGCCATATCCTGAACAAGATTTAGTTCAGTTCGTTGTTGAACTTCTCACCGTTCGTAACGTTTGCCGTTTAATCAATAACAACAGCAACAATTGGGACCCAACAGGCAGAGACTACTACTAAATCAGTTGGAAAATTTGGAAAAGGCTTTCCCGTTATTATTTATTCACATACACACATATATATACATAGATGCATGCTAAGTAGTAGCAAGCGCATACAAGTTATAAATGGGGTTGGTGATATTTTGAAGAATCAACAAAAAAAAAGAACAAGTTCACGTTTTTGACAACAATTTTAAAGAACTCAGTGCTTTGTTGCTTTTGTTACTAATTTTCATATTTATGTGCTAGAAAAGTAAATACGCCAAAAAAAGTATAAAAATAAATTTAAATGGTTTAGCTTAGTTAACGACTTTTCGAATATTAAAAAACACATTTAAACTTTTTGGCATAAATATCAGCTGTTTGTTAAAGAGTAAACGTACTGACACCATTTGTGTGCTTATAGTCCAATTTTAAATTTTTTGGAATATACTACGAGCTGCAACAACACCAAAGCCGCAATGGTCGAAACGGAAATTGTAATTACGAACTCGGAGCCGGTGACAAAGGCCAGTCTGATAGTGGTCTCGAATCGCTTGCCATTCGTTTTGAGTCGCGATCCGAAAACTGACAAATTGGAACGTAAAGCAAGGTGAGTACGAAAATAAAACCTTGTATAGATTATTTTTGTTACAGAAAAATGTGTGAATGACAGGTGTAAGAGAATATTAAGGAAAAAACAAGAAAAAACATTAACTTCGGTTAAGCTGCTATACAATCAGAATCAAGTTCTTCTAAGGAAGCTTAAATATTTGTGAAGGGTATTAAATGGCAGCTATATGATATAGTTCATCAATTTGAACAATTACATCGTATTACTGCCTTAAATAGTGATTCAAGCCAAATTTCGTGAAGATAACTCGTCAGATGAAAAAGTTTCCCATACAAGCACGTGATTCAGATTGTTCAGTTTGTATGACAGCTAAATGTTATAGTGGCCACGATATCGACCGTTCCGATAAATTAGCAGCTTCGCAGCTTTAGTGTCAAACTTAATATATCCTGTTCCGTGTATAATTAGGAACATACTATATTTTCCGTTTTTGTAAAGTATGGCTGCAGAATAAAGCCGAGGACTTCATGAAGTTTCTGAGAATGTCTTTCATGTCAATAAAATACCCGCAAAGTTGACAATATTTGAGATTAGAAACATTTGTGCGTAATTGTAAACCCTAACAGATAGTTGAACACACAACCTACAAATGTTAAGCGCTCAATAAATTTCCGAAACAACGAGGAGTCTGTAGTATTGTCATAGTGAAGAATCACTTTCGCAAAAGCTGCAGTTTTTCAATTACACTGAATTTTCATGCAAATGCCTATATCTTTAGACAAAAGCTAGGTATCTACAATAGAAACATTCTCTACCTCAACCTAGTTAGCGGATAGGTAGGTAGTAAAAAAAAACTAGGAAGATTTCAAAAATAGGCTTCCATAGCGCGATAGAGAATTAGGTTAAAAATGTTCTCTCCAAATTGGAACTAGAGAGTGGAAACCGTTTTGGAAAACATTTCATTCAGAGAAAATCGTGTTGAAAGATTATTTGACTCCGTTCTCTTTCTACAAGAAACGCTGTAGCGATTTTTGGATATTTTTTCTGCAAAGAACTTCGATAGGAGACTATAGACTAAGTAGTTAGTTACGTCATTAATAGCATTTTAGATATTTTTCAGGCAATTTCCTGAAGTGTATTTTAAATGTTTTTTTCTGGCAGAGAGTTTATTTTTCTGTTTAATGAAATGTATCCGGCTTCTGACATAACCAAAGATTGCAGTATTATTTTTCAGTCCCATTTTATAGCACAAAAATAATAAAATAAACAACCATTGTGTAATAATACGAAAATGAACAATTGCGTCTGTTAGGGTAAGCCGGTAAGATATGTTCTATCACGTCTCACACGATACAATAAACAAAATCAAAACCATTAATTCATCGGAAATGCTAATATTTTAATTTCTCAGATTTTTTTCATACTTAAAACTAACACCAATGGCAAAAATCTATTTCTATGCATCATTACAACAAGCACTTCTTAATTTGAAAGTTAATCTACATTAATCTAATAGATTAATGATTGATTTGGCACTTGGACTGTGTGCATGTGAAAGAAGAGTGTTCAATATTTGAAGCACTTAGTGACGTTAAATTGATAACTAATGCTTTACACCTGCTCCCCTTCAGTCACAAGATCTTCCGAGCCAGTGGTGTGGGAATACCGCACAATATTACAAAATAAAACGTAAAAAATTTTTCGAGTTTCGGTTATGGTAGTAGCGTCAGAAAATTTTCTCCAAATGATTTTTAGTCGGTTATAAATTCGTATCGGTTTGAAAATGAGTTGAAAAACAGCCAGTAAAGCGTTTGTGCAATTAATATTTGTTTTACACATAAGTGCTATAAATATCCTTTAATTACATAATTTGTGAATACATAAATAGAGATTTGCGCATAATATTATCAATTTATCAGCACTGCTAACTACAAATCTTTAACCTTCAACTAACATAAAAATTGTTGTCATTCGTACCACGAGTTTCGAAGAAAGTAAAATAGATATCAAGCTTGTTTTCAGCAAATGAAAGCACGAGAAAGGCATTTCACCGAACACGCCGGTTTGTTTTTATGGCACTTTACTATGAGTTGATTTGATATAATGATTTAAATTAAAAATATTTACGGCTGCGGCTTCATAATTATTTTACGATTAGCAACTATTTGTTAAAAACACGCAATCTTACGCGGATGAGATGAACGTACATGCGTATAAATAACTTGTTGAAAGGTAAGCAGGTGAAGAGAAGGAAGCTAAAAGATTAACTGTAAACTCAAAATTAACCGAAGGTTAAGATGCATCTTTAATTTACTTGAATATATGGCCGCCTAAAATGCAAAACAACGCATCATTAAAAAAAAAAATTAAAATCATTGTCAGATATAATAACCAATATATAATCATTTTATAACGAAAACTCTAATTTTGTTTCAATACGAGTGTATAATAACCATACATACATATAACCTTTTTATAAACAAAACTCAAATTTTGTTTCACTATTTCTGGTTTCTATTATATCGTTTTTCCTTCGCCTGTAAACTTACGAAAAGTGATGTTTCGTTAATTCGCATTTTGTATGGCGATATATAGTATAACAAATGAAGGACGTTTGTCAGATATTGAAGGGTTATGTTAAAAGTCATCATCCGTTTACAGTTTTGTTGGTAGGTAAGGGTATTTGAAGCCTTAGTGAAATATTCGCAAAAAGTACAAGCAAGCTTGAGGAGTTAGCTGGGGACAAACACTGCTCGTAATTATGCTATAAGAACTGATTTTCCTTACAAATTAATGTCTTAAAACATGTATGGAGAAAATTTTAGAACCCCGGCATAAAATATCTTCCAAAATTATTTTTCAAATTTCAAAAATTAGTAGCGTCTGAAGAGCAGAGAGATCCCATTTTAGGTACTATCGGCTATCCAAATAAACGATAAAAAAGAAGAATAAATATTTAATCTTCAATGAAAAATTGGATTGGATTGGTTTTGGTTTTTTTTTTTTACTTGATTTACTAGATCTATAACTCAAAGTCGGCTACAACCGCGTAAGTGGTATCTACGCCAATAAAGAAGAAAATAATTGTAACTCAATAACAAAAATATTTACCATTGCCATACAGGGAAAAAAATATTAAATGTAATAATATGAGCATTGAAGTACGATTCTGCCCTTTCTCATTAATTAAAAATAATATCAATATATAAATATATATATGTATATATAATAATTATGAATAAATATATAAATATATATATTGTAAGTGTATATGTATATTGATAGCAACATATATACATATGTATAACATAGCATACATGAGATCAAGGACCTAGACCGGGTTCAATAAATTTGAGTGTAACCACCGCCGACAGGCGACCAACCCCACAGATACTGTTGATGCCTGCCTCTTTTTTGCGTTTTTATACTTTACTTTTTCATCTATAATTTTTTAAAATTATTTACTCTTTTTTTGGCGCTTCTATTCATATACTCGCTGGTGATTACGTTCATCAGTGAGCGCGTGAACATATTCGGTAAACAGAATGTATGGATTCGCTAGAGGCTGGGCAGTAAAGAGTCAGTAGTACCGGCGGCAGTGTTATTAAGCTTATCAACCTGATAATTATCACGCACATACACACAATCACATATATATGTATGTATATACACATATAAGTGAATACTAACGGTCATATAAGTCGGATCTACGTATGTACAAATATATTTCCGCATATAGAATGACATACATATATACATATGTATATATTTATAAATTATATAAATGTGCGTTTGTTTGCGTGGCGCCGTGTTTTCCTTTGACGCGCCTGCTCTTATTTGCATTATCCTGTCTAGCACTTTGCAAATACTGATTAAAATACATACTTATGTTATTATTATTAATTCATGTGGAGCTGTAATCTGCTTTATTACATGCATTATGTATATGTAAATAAGATGTTATTAATTTATTTATTGAAAATATGTTATATTTGTTATTGATTTCTGTAGTTTACTAATTTTTTCATCTTTCATTTCTTTCGCTTATCTGCAGCGCTGGCGGTCTTGTAACTGCTGTCTGTCCGGTGGTGATTAAGGGTAAAGGCTTGTGGGTCGGCTGGCCAGGCATACATTTGGAAGATTCAAATGAGCCCATACCCGAATCGAATCCAACGGATCAAACGCCTACAGCAGGCTTGAAATCCGATCAAGTGAGTATTAATTTAAGAAATACACATACATATATACATTAGGGTGTGTCGAAAAACCTCATATCGAATTTTGGATTAAAATTAACTTTTTTAATGCTCTTAAAATGAGTATATTAATTTATGAATAGATAAAATTTGTCTAAGGTACATTTCTAATTTTATAAGGTCAGACAACAGACACCATAAAGCATAAAATTCGGCTGCACCGAAGCAAACATACCCTTCAGAGGTGCATTTATTATAGCATGAGAGGGTATACAAAGATATTTATCTTGTTTTCAAATGATCAGCTTCGTAAATTATACTGTTGCCTTGGGCAATAACATCTGCCAAAATTTTGGGAAGGTATCTTATGAAATAAAGAAGTTTTTCATACAAGGACACGGATTTAAACCTGGCTGTCATGGGAACGGATCGGCCAGTTTATATGGCAGCTCTTAAGGAGCAACTTCTTATATATACATCCATTTTATAGTGTCTCCGACGTTTAAATCAGGATGTTAGAAGGTTAAGTTAGTTTAGGTTATATTGTTAATCCTAAGAAGACGATCCCAGAACGGCCTGCATATGACGTTGTTTCATTGTGGTGTCTAGAATTTCTATAAGAAAGGTATCATAAAGACCTCCATAAATCGACAAAACGCTTTGAGCCGACCACAAATTGGTTCTTCCATACAACTTTGACAATTTGCGTCTGGCCCCTTAGGTTTACAGCATGAGTGCTTATCGGACAATGTCATGTAAGAACACATACGATTGCGGTAAAATGAAACTTACTAAGAGCAAGCAGTTCAATAGATCACTAACATTCTACTCTAGCCCAGAAGGACCTCACAGTGGCAGAGGAGCTGGTTGTCGACCAACGTCTGTTAGAGTGCAAAATGACAGTGGAGATGCTAATGTTTCTACTCTGATGTGACCCAAACGAATCTGATGATAAAATGATTTTTCTAGTCAGGACACACACTCCATGATTAATTTTGAACATTACTGCTTTGGGATAGTAAATTTACTGCTAGCAACCTCTTCTGCCTAAACAGGCCTATAGYCTAAAGCTAAGTTTGAAGGAGAGCTCCTCACAGAAGACTCTTCCTGCAACTTTCCCTACTAGCTTCGACCTATTCAGGGTATTAAAAACTTGGTTTTGAACTTAATATTAGGTTGTCAAATATCTCCCTTCCGCTGTTTTGCTCTTTATTCAATGCTTTATAAAAAGTGTAACAGTGATCGGTTTTAGTTCAAATATGCGCCGTTTCGTTCGATAATCTGTTTCCAGATACCCGTACCCATACCCATATCATCGGAACTCGGACAAGCCTCTTTTGAGTTCAACTTTACACCAAGAAGAGCGTTCGCCATGGACAGGAACAGGTGGCGCTATGTCCGGGCTATATGGTGGATGCGATAAAACGTCTCATCCGAGCTCCCGTAGCTCTGACGAGTTATCAACGAAGTCATCAAAGAAGTGTTGGAACACTACACCCTTCCTGTTCGCCAATTCTGGACGCTTCTGGTCGACCGCCTGTTTCAAGCGATTCAGTTGTTCGCAGTAGATGGTAGAATTAAGCGTGGGAGCAGCTCGTAGTGGATGATTCCCTTCCAATCCCACCAAACACACACAGCAAAACCTTGCTGGCCGTCAATTTCGACTGGGCCACTGTTTGGAACGACTCACCGGCCTTCGATACCAACTGTTTTCGCTTGATATTGTCGTATGTTATCCATTTTTCGTCGCCAGTCATCATCCACTTAAAAAATGGGTCTCGTTCGTTCCGTTTCAGCAGCATATCGCAGGCGTTGATTCGATCCAGAAGGTTTTTTTGCGTCAAATCATATGGCACCCTACCATCAAGATTTTTTGTGTATCCGGACTTCTGCAGATGGCTTAAAATGGTTTGGTGACTAACTCCTATCTTCTGGGCGATGTCACGAGATGACGTATGCCGGTCTAACTTGACATGATTTGATCGGTATTCGTTGTCACTGGTCTTCCGCCGGCTGGCTTATCCATGGTGTCGTTTTCACCCGCCCTGAATCGCCGAAACCATTCTTCCGCCATTCGAAGTGACGGAGTATCATGCCCCAAAACACCATTAATCTCACCATTTCTCTAGCAGATTTGCTTTTAACGAAGATAAACTTTAAAATAGTGAGAAGACCTTTCGAAGATGTATAGTATTGCCAGATACGAGCTCTGTAGCGCTTTATACATAGAAGCAAAATTCAAAAGACAAAAAGGCGGAAAGGAAATATTTGAGAACCTAATATAAGCCTGTTTAGCGAGTCTATTCAATCAATTCAATATGTATACAATACATATCTCTGTAAACATATACCGATTAATTAATACTCAATAATCAAAGAAAATGGAATTATCGATCGTACAAAGTCCAAAGGCGTAGGCCGTCACTTTTAATGTTCGTTGATAGAGGAACGTCATCAAAGTGCAATTTTTGCACAAAATATTCATTTTATAATGACATTTAGTATGACTTTTTTCACTACATTATTATATATTTTATGTATGTATACAAGTATTACATTTTTATTATTATTTCCTATTTAAATCATAATTAAATTAGATTAAATTGTATTTTACTTTATTTTATTACTTTAATACGCGCCAACTCTAAATTCACCCGCTTATCTTATCTTCACTCTGTCACGTCATTTGCTGTAGGTCGTCTCCGTCAATATAAATGCCGCGATTTTCGATAGCTACTACAATGGATGCTGCAACAAGATATTCTGGCCGCTCTTCCATTCCATGCCCGGTCGTGCCACCTTCGGCGCCGAACACTGGCATAACTATGTAACGGTGAATAAACATTTCGCGGCACGCACAATTGAGGCACTCGAGAAGTGTTTGGAGCAAAACAAAGCTTTAGATAACAACACACCGCCAATTATTTGGATTCACGATTATCATTTAATGTTGGCCGCCAATTGGATACGTGAAAAGGCCGAGGAGAAACAGTTGCCATGTCGACTGGCCTTCTTCTTGCACATACCATTCCCACCATGGGATATCTTCCGTTTATTCCCTTGGGCCGATGAAATACTCCAAGGTATGTTGGGCTGTGATATGGTGGGTTTCCACATTCAAGACTATTGTCTGAACTTCGTCGACTGTTGTCAACGCAATTTGGGTTGTCGTGTCGATCGCAATAATCTACTCGTCGAACAGGGTGAACGCACTGTGCGCATACGACCGCTACCCATTGGCATACCCTACGATCGGTTCGTGACTTTAGCGAAGACCGCTGGTAAATTGCTGAAGAGTGATAAGCAAAAGATCATTTTGGGTGTGGATAGGTTGGACTATACCAAGGGTTTGGTCCATCGTTTGATGGCCTTCGAAACCTTATTGGAAAAGTATCCACAGCATAAGGAGAAAGTCAGTTTACTACAGATATCCGTGCCATCACGTACCGATGTCAAGGAATACAGAGAACTGAAGGAGGAGGTAGATCAACTGATTGGACGCATCAATGGTCGTTTCACGACAGCCAATTGGGCGCCTATACGTTATATCTACGATTATGTGGCGCAAGACGATTTGGCCGCTTTGTATCGCGATGCTGCCGTCTGTTTGGTAACACCACTGCGTGATGGCATGAACTTGGTAGCAAAAGAGTTTGTTGCTTGTCAGATTAATGCGAGTCCCGGTGTGTTGGTAATCTCACCCTTCGCCGGCGCTGGTGAGATGATGCACGAAGCATTGCTCTGCAATCCTTATGAAGTGCATGCCGCGGCCGAGGTCATACATCGTGCACTCACGATGCCCGAAGATGAACGTATACTTCGTATGAGCCGTTTGCGTAGACGCGAGTCAGAATGTGATGTTAGCAATTGGATGCGTTCGTTCCTGAAGGCGATGGGCACACTGGATGTCGATGATGTCGGCACAACTATAATGCAGCCCGTGACTGTGGACGACTTTGACGATTATCTACTCAAGTAAGTGGCTTTTGTTGCTTCTTTTGTGGAACAAGTGTTAGTTTGTATGGTCTTTTGCTTCCAGATACATCGGTTACAATCATAAATTGGCGCTTTTGTTGGATTATGATGGTACGTTGGCGCCGATAGCACCGCATCCAGATCTCGCCACACTCTCGCCCGAAATTAAAAATGTGCTCTTTAAGCTTTCAAATCATTCTGATGTTTATGTCGCCGTCATCTCCGGTCGTAATGTGGACAATGTGAAGCGCATGGTTGGTATTGAGGGCATTACTTATGCCGGTAACCATGGTTTGGAAATTCTGCATCCTGATGGCAGCAAGTTCGTGCATCCAATGCCGATTGAGTACGAGGACAAAGTTAGTCATTTATTGAAGGCGCTTCAGGACTCGGTAAGTGTTATGAGARCTCGCATGAAATTTTATATAAAYCGGTTTGACTGTCGACGGAATTTTTAACTCGAAATAACGGAACTCACATCAGCTATCGGTAGAGTAAAAATATTTTGATTGATCGAATTAATTATTACCCGAGGAATACACCGCGGTCTTAGGTCTATTGTGCAACCAAGGACAGATTCAAAACAAGTTAAAAAGTAGATTAATGAAGAACCATATAAAGGTCTGAATATTGTTGCGATTATCAATTATTGGTTTAAGAGATGTCGGGGAAGTATTTGAAATCTTATTTACCGAAGGAAAAAAATATACTAAAATAATGGAAATGATGAGTAATCGGTCAAGTAAATCATTTAAAATAGGTTATGAGTTATGAGACCCAATGAGAGTTTTGTTCGAAGAAAATTGGCATGATTTGTATTAGATTTAGAATCGTAATTTTATGGAACGGAATAACTATATTATTAAAACCCAGCTTCAATCGAGATGTTAAAACATAATGCATTGAAGACAAAATTTTAGTACACATAGTCAATTCCCCTAAAAGCAGGATATCGACAAAAAAAATTWATTTTGATTTCAAAAACGTACAATAATAAGGACTTATACCTTTTAGGTTTGTCGTGACGGSGCTTGGGTGGAAAACAAAGGCGCACTACTCACATTCCATTATCGTGAAACGCCAGCCGARTTACGTCCGGCGATGATCGAGAAAGCGCGTGGACTTATAATTAAGTACGGATTCAAAGCAACCGAAGCTCATTGTGCTCTGGAAGCCCGGCCACCCGTACAATGGAACAAGGGTCGCGCATCAATTTACATATTACGGACATCGTTCGGTGTCGATTGGAGTGAACGCATTAAGATTATATACGTAGGTGACGATCTGACCGATGAAGATGCCATGGTGGTAAGTAGAAAATGGACGGCTTTAGCATTTAACCGCTATCTCCTAAATGATAACATTTGATTATCCACTCGCCAGGCGCTCAAAGGTATGGCGCGCACATTCCGTGTCACCTCATCGGATATCGTGCGTACCGCAGCCGATCATCGTTTGCCCTCAACCGATTCGGTATATACGCTACTCAAATGGGTCGAACGTCACTTTATGGGTCGTAAGGCGCGTGCAAATTCATTGACCTATCGTAATCGTCGCGARGATGGTGTACGTACKCAAATGTCATTAGAGATTTCTTCGAGAACGAGTAATAACCTCGATGTGGAACATGTGTAGCCGGCAAGATAAGAAGTCGATGTCTACCGATTTTTGAAAGCGGAAGTATTGCAGAAAGCCTATTAGTTGGTGTATTTTAATCTCTGTGGGCTTTAGCAGATGTGCAAAGCAATTCTTTTTCTCTTAGAGAATGAGTTTTTTTTTTAGGTTTTAGTGGACAGTAAGCATAATTAAATTACAGAAGGCATATCTATATGTATATGTATGTATATATTTACGTATTTTTAAGTTAAGAATTTATATGTGAATGCAATTTTAAATAAAAAAAAAAGAACGAAAGAACTATATATGAATGTGTGTATGGACGATAATATTTTTGGAAATTAGCTGGAAGAGAGCATCTCCGAACAATTGGCAAGAGTTGGGGTGATTTCTAGGGCTTTTTAGATAATTTCACGATATTTAATACAGTCATGGAGATTTAATACAAAASGTTATAAATCATAAATTTGAAGCAGAAGCCTGAGAAAGGGGAACAGGACTTCATAATTGGAATAGACTCGGATTTATATCCCGCCAAAACTGTCTAATGTTCTTTTTGTAAAGGGTACTTAATCACCTTGTGGATGGTAAGCATTAGGTAAGTTATCATCGAGGTCATCCAACGGTCTACTCTGTAGCTACAAGAATAGAAACATAAGATGTTCGTCTTGCCATGCCCTGTCAACCCCACTCATCTAACACCCTTTCCTCTTTGATCCGACCCCGTCGAAATATACACATCTAGATGTGTATAAGAGACAGATCCTTATCATCCTAACGGGAATTAAGTATCGGTTAAAACAACAACAACAGAGCCCTCAGTTGTAGATTCTCGCAACAGTGGGGTCTATTTAGCCGGAACTGACCCACATTTTCACGAGGCCAAGAACTTTTGTTGTTGTTGTTGTTGTTGTTGTTGTAGCGGCACAATTATGCCGAGTTGACAGTCCTTGGCCGGATAAAAATCTGGGTCCGTTCCAGTTTCGAAGACCATACTGTCGTGGGCGAACTATAGTTTTTAATGGCAGAAATCCCTGCGGTGCACATATCAGCTTAAAATATCATTGTATATAGAAATTCATTTTACATATTTTTTTTATCAAAATTAAAAAGAAAAATAAATAAATAAAAGTTTTGTGTTCGGAGTAAATTAATCAATAGTATTTAAGTACRTTTTTTTTATTTATTTATCTTTTTTATTTCCTTATGCGCTTAGACATTATCATTTTACAGTATTACTAAATTAAATTGGTTTTATGTTCTCATGGAATTCATTATAAGTTTGATAAACGTAGACTAAATAATCWAAATACACATACTATTTACTTAAGTATGCGATATAACTAACCAGGATACGATGAAGAAAAATAGAAATATTGGATATACGGCAAGTGGTTTACGGTTTGGTGGCTGACTTTCGCCAAGAAATATAAAAGAAGCTAAAAACACATATTTAAGTCCTCGAATACATTTCAAATTAGAAAAAATATARAATTTGTGACTTACCATATGTGGCCCACACAAATCCTATCGTAGTGGTTACTAGTCGCAAAAAAAATGCTAATTTCGTTTGGGTAGCTAGCAAAATAACACGACACACAATCAACGCTATCGCCACTGGTGTAAGGCAGTAGCCCAATACGCAGACGGATTGGAAAAACGAGCTACAAAAAAAGTTGTGGAACAAATAAACTTAGAAGCATAACATTAAACATATCTTTTATTTGTACTTACATATTGCCACCAAGGAGCTTCGAATTGAGAGTAACTATAGCCGCACCTATCCATACGATAACAAAAACTTGTGCGAACTCTGGACCGCCATCATACATGCTATCTGCTGAACCTTGCAGTATGGTAGCCATAAATGTACAGAGGACTAGTGGGCCCCATAAATCCCCTAAAATATTCAAGTAAATGATTTCTTTTGTTTACAAGTTTCTGCGCTACGACTTTTAGCACTCACAATCACGCAGCAAACTGGACTTCTCCTTAGGATAGAGCACATGATAGAATTTTACGCCAACTGCGCGCACATCTCGTAGCTGCAATGATAACAATTACAAAAAAATATGAGTCATTAAAAATGCAGTTAGCTTTTTGGCCGAAATACGCACGAATGTCTCTTTAATTGGCTCATCTAGTGTGTTGAAATCCGGTGCGCCTATTTGTGATGTATTCTTACGTGCTCCCGGTATGGACATATCACCTTCCAATTGGGAAGAAGCCGAAATGTTATCATCGAACATCTGTATAGAAACATGTGTAGTGCAAGAGTTAGAAAAGTTTGTTTTGTTGTTCGGTGCAGCAATTTCGTGAACTTACATCCAGTTTAGTGTCCATTTCTGTGTTTCGTCAATTCTGTGGATTTTCACTATTCTACTAATGAATTAATATATTTTTATAAACTATAATTTTCGTTGTCGTAACTTTTTCGGCTCCGCAAAMAATTTTTATTTACACAAATTAATTGTAGACAATACATAAACGTCAGCAGTAATGATAAAAACAGCTGATAAGTTGCGCTGGCAATGAGAACAGTTGAAAACACTTTCTAGTTGATGCACAAACCTGTTTGACACCCTGTGCTTTTTTATTAGAATAATTAAAAATTAGTTTTTAATTTTTTTATGAACTTTGTATTTTTTTTAGTCACTTTAATATCATAATTATTTAGTGTTAAATGATGTTTTTTAGAATTTTATAAAAAAAAAAAGGTTTATAATGTCAATATGCTGTTGGGAACAGTTGGTCTGTTTATTTACAGTTGTCTTGTATATTTGAAGGAAGCCTATTTTAGGTTATTATTAYATTATTATGTTTATAAAACAAAAGAAAACGCCGTGATAAGTTTTATATAACTTTAAAAAGATATGAAACAATTACAACTAAGACTAAACTCCGATAATTTTCGATACGATCAATCCAACATACATACGTACATGAAGGGGAAAGGAAATTTACGTGCCTACCTACGGTAGGCGAGTTTATTCGACTAGGGTACGGTTCTGCCGCTACAACAACAGCAACAAAAACTAGGCTATGGTCATATCCGAAGTATTTTTCGCAACTATTTGTAGATAATACATACATATATGCCGCTACAACAATAACAATGGAACGTAATTGACCCTATTATCTCAAATAATGAATTAAGTCTTCCTGTTTTGTTGTTGTAACGACAGAAGTTATTTAAATAAAAGTCCGGTTCCGTTCCGGTTACGATTCCCCGTTTACGTGAGAACTTATGCCAAAGAAGCCTTCTAGGAGCCTCCATAATTATTTTCTTAAGCGCAAAATAAAACAACCATTGTAGTTTATAWTATTTTTCTTCAAAAATTTTTATGAACGCACACCTTTAGACCTTAAAAACATTGAATTTCTTTTAACACTTTGTAAATACAATTAATGCGTAATTATATAATTTATAATTAAATCAAAAATTAGTGGTCCAGTAAGAGTATAATAATTTTGTTTTATATAGTGATTGTTTCCTTGCTACATACAAGTATAAAAATGTATTTTTGTTGTTGTTAAATAAAAACGCTACACAATTATCGCCTTCTGTTTACTCATTTTTTTTTGTTTGTTTGTTGGAATTTTAAATATTGACTTCTATGTTTATTTCTTCTTGACCTCATAGACCGATTGAATGGCTTTCAGTAGCCAGCCAACTTCTTCGACGGTTTTGATTTGATAATTGGCATAAGTCTTCAGTGTTGGCAGCTCAGAGACGCGGAAAGTTTTGCCCAAGCCATGGAGTACTTTGATGGCATCCTCATCGGTGGTGTCGTCACCCGCATAAATGATCTTCAGTTTCTTGGCCCAATCGGCTTCGAAGTGTTTCTCCAAAATCATTTTGGCGCCCTCACCTGTTAATAAAAAAGGAAAGAGGAGAATGGTGTTTGAGTTTAAGTTTTCGAAATGAAATATTTTTTATTTAATATATTGTCTTATGGGCAACCACCGTTCACACCTGGCGACCAAACTGTAAAATTGGAGTTACTTGACCTAAACTGTTRTTTTTTCGAGTATTTGCATAATTAAGTTTTTGAAAACTTTAGTCTAATATTTTAAGATCATCCCTGATGAATCACTACTACGGTCGCAATGTTTGAACTCAACCTTCCACAACAACAAGATTATTAGTKGCCTATTCCAAGTTATGTAGTCGCTTGCTATCGCTATTTTTTATGCCAGTTTATGTGTCTTATACTATTTTCTTTGTTCGATTCGCCACTGTCTAAAACTTGRCTAATCAAAGAAGCATTAAAATGTAAAAAAAAATGTCTAAAGGTCATTTTCTCAATGCCTGGTCAGCAGCGCTCTGTCAGTTAAGTTTTTATGCCAGTCTATGTGCTTTATACCAGTTTTTTTGTTCCATTCGCTATTGTACAAGTAAAAAAGAAGATGTCTAAGGCCCGTTTTCTCAATGTCTAATCAACCACCATCTGTCAGCTAAGTTTTAATTAGAAAAAAAGTTATTTAACGAGAAAAGGAGTGTTGGTTAGGTAAAGCTGAGCTTAAGTGACGGAAGCCCACATTTTTTTTTTTCCAAATACAATTTTAGATTTTTTTCTAATTTTTATTTTGGTTTTTAATGAAAATATATTTTTGCACAATGATTTTTAAATGTCCTTTGATGATATTTTATTAAAATTATATATATTTTTTATTTCTACAAATTACCACCTTTATAATAAAAAACATTTATAAATATACATAATTTAAAGACTATGTAAGAGATAAATGACCTGATCGATGCAAATGTGTGAATAAATTTTTCTTAATGTTGAAAAAATTAATAAATTTAATTAAAATTGCTGTATAAATGTGAAATTTATTTTTAGTTCATAATTTTTTTTAGAAAAAACAGCAAAAAATAAACAAAAAACATTGCAGTAATTTAAATTTCTAAAATTTGCCAAAAAATAATATATGTTTGTGCTATGTTTGCTTACGTCAATTTTTTTTTTTTTTTATTATTTATTATCTTCAATTTTTTTTGTCCAACGTGTCAGTGTGAAATTGTCATAATTTTGCATTTTATTTCATTTTAATTTTTGTTTTTATATCCTGCGTTCATCATTATCTTTTTTCGCATTCTCAACTTGTTGCTTGTTTAACACGAATGTAATAAAAATACTATTACCCAAATAACACCCACTCAGTAGCAATTAATTAATTACRTACATATGTACGAACATAAAATTTTTGATTGCATACACAACACAGCAGGAGAATTCGCCATGCAGAAACGGTACATTTGCACACATACATATGTATATATCCATAATATTTCAACAATTGTAATTAAATAGGAGTCTATGAAGAGATTATTTTTGGCTAATGTTTCCAGTGCAAAAATTTTTACATCGATATGTACTCACATATTATATAAGTAAAATAAAATAAAATAAAAGTAAAATAATTTATTTCGATTTTCGAAAAGTTTAATTTTTAACAACATTTTTGTATAGTTAAAATTGGCAACTTTGGTCTAAAAAGTATTAAGTCGAAATAACACGTTTTCAYTTTCGTTGCCAAAACAACGCTAAATATATACATATATATACATATGTATCGCAAAAGAAAGTTTGTATCGAATATGTTCCATTTTCGGATTATAAATGATCTTCATTTTCACGATCTTCACACGTTACACTTTTTTCAGACACATCTGCTCGTAAATGCCAACGTTAAACCGACAATTTTTGGTTCAGAGCAGAATACAAAATTTATTTTTTACATAAGAAAATTTTTTTGAAAATTGCTGTTTTTACCCGAGGAAATCCTTGTAATCCCTTAAAGCACAAAAACGAATGTAAATGACGGCTGGTTTGAGGCTTATAACGTTACATGAATGTTTGACACATTTTCAAATACCTTTGACACTCGCGAGAGAGTAATATTTTGTACTTTTTAATTATTAGTATGACCCAGAAAACATGTGGAACAGAGCTTTCAATAGGTATAACCAATATAAGGATCATAAATACTAGATAGATAGAAAATAATTAASGTTTAGCACTGCCACCTAGGGACTATTGTGCCCTTTCCTATATCAGGTCCAGCATCTGAACAATTCCCGGAGCTTGCTGGGCGCGATAGAAGTGATGTGATCCCTGTCCATGTAGATGGATAAACACTACAAGGCAGCTAAAATTGATTGATGTTTTGGAAGTGTAAAGATCACGAAATTTTTCAGATATATTATAAACCCCTCAAAATGCTAAATGATATCTCTTACGATAATTGAGAAATTAATTTTTGGCATATAAAAATATTGCAAAATTATCTAGCTGGCATTATTTACTAGCCGGAAAAGGTTCTTTATTTCTGTTTTTCGAATTAAACCAAATCTAATTACATGAAAACAAGCACAAACGATAATTTCGGTTATACCGAAGCTAAAATATTGCTYACAGGTGCATTTCTTATAGCATAAAAGGGTTAAAAAAGTTCTTCATCTTGATTTGGAACGTTTAATCTAAACCGCTCTCGACTATCATTTACATACATATAAGGACCTGATTTTGGTCGATCCATTTAAATGTCAGCTATATTCTAGAGAGGTCTAGTATCGGTGGTTCCGACAAATATGCTGCTTCTTTGGTAGAAAAGGACATGCCAGATGAATGTCTCATAAACTAAGAGACTAGTTTWGGGTTTATTGAGACGAGCGAGCAGAGAGAGCTATGCAATCGATTTACCTTACAATGTTAAACATATGTAATATATGTATATTTAAAAAGTTCTCCGATGTTTCATCTGAGTGTTACAAACCTCTTGACAGACTGAATATACCCTATTTATGATATAATAGCTTTTACAAATGTTTAAATAAATCTCTAACTAAATTACACATATTTTTCTTATATTTTTCAGGCGCCATTTTAACATAATTCTGTTCAAATTTATAAAAAAATATAAATTTATGTTTTATTCACAAGTGATAAAATCTCAAAACAAATGAAACTATGCAGCAAAAAGTTTAATTATTTATTTTTAACTCAGCTTTTTGTACTTAAAATATTTTCTGCTAGGAAATCGCTAGAAAACAAACTCAAATTCGGCAAAAAATAACTTTATACATGAAAAACTGTTGCTAAAATATCATAAATCACACAATTTAACACAAACAAAGTGAAACCAAAGTGGAAAACAACGGAAAAATATCAAAAGAAACGCATAAAAAATTTAGTATAGCCAACAACTGAAATAAAGCAAAAAAGTAGAGAAATATTTCGAACAAATAATTTTCAAAACACCAAAAAAACGGGAAAAAAATAAAACGAGCTTTTGAAAAAATATACCAACTTTTGTGCACCTATGTAAGTAAGTAGGGGAGTGAGCGAAGCAATGCAACAAACAGTCGCTGCCATATGTGAGGCACTCCCGCGCTGCTAAGACCACTGTCTACGCTAGTGGAGACACACACAATTACACAATGAAAAGAGGATCATTTTATTTTTAGCGAAAACTTAAAAACTGTGAAGAGAAAACAGAAAATAAAAAAGACGACAACTAATTTGTAGGCGTGACGGTGAAAAGTGCGCACACAGTATATTTCCACGCGTATTAGATTATGCGACAGCGGCTTTGTGGGATTTGAAATTTTTACGAAACTTTTTTTGTTTTTGTTTTTAATGAATATATGCAGCTGCTTCGGTAAAAAAAATCTTGCATTATGTCTGCTTTTGGCCCTCAGTGCATCACTGCATGGGCATATAAATAGCATTCGGAAAGGGAAAGGAGTGAGAAATTTTATTGAATCAGGCACTGAATCAGGCACCAGGCGCAATTTGACAGCGGCAAGTCAAAGCGCAGACAACTAAATGACAGCAGAAAGTGCAGCTGAGGCCAAGTCTGCAAAATAAATAAATATTTGAGTGAGTGCATTTTTGTCAAGCAATTTCTGTTTCTGTTCAATCACATTAGTAAAATTAATATGTAAGAGAAATAATCGGACGCCAAATTACTCAGCAGAAGGTATGCTGCTGCATTTGTTGACGCAGAACTGATGCGATTAGAGCTAGAACAGCTAGAACAGAGGCTTGGCAAAAAGAAGATGATTTCTGAAGGCAAGTATACATAYACATAAGTATATACATATGTATGTATTATTTTCAAAACTACTGCACACAAATAATTTCATCCAATCAATTTTGCAAATCACTTTTGAAATATTTTTCGGCTACTCTAATAAACTTTTGTGTATGTATATAAATACTTCAGAAGGAATGCCAATATTATAGTATACAATGRTTATTTAATTGGTTATATGGTTAAATGGAAGAATTAATTAAACAATTCGTAAACAAACAAGTGTGTAGCGCTAGTGCTTAATTAGAAGACTTCGCTCGGTAGAAAGATACATAGTGTATGGAAATTCTTATAACGCCTGATTTAAAAATATATACAAAGATAATAATATAAAATCAGAAAAAATAAATATCTAACACAATTAAATAATAGGAGGAATATATAGGCTGATGGAAAAGAGAGACGCGAGAGCGCCAGTCCACTCTTGATGCACAATGTTTCATAAGTTTGAGCATTAGGAGCCATAGAATACAACCGGTCTCATTCATCTGAGGGCTGGGCATTTGTAAAGATATGTTCCAGCGTGTCATCATCCTCCGTGTATGCTTCATATTCCGCCGAATCCACTTTTCCCATTTTCTGAAGGTGTAATATTAAAGGTAGGCCCTGTAATGATCTCTAGAATGATCTGGACCAGCTAAGGGAAGCTGCCCAATAGCGGCTCAACTTGTCTGCCTTTTCGTTTCTTTGCTGTCTGGGTACTCAGTCTGTATTAACCGAGTTACAACGTAAGAGTCCAGTTATTACTTGCTTACAGAGAGTCAGTATTGGCGCTACGGAAAGACTTAATTGCAGCCTGGCTGGCCACTATAAAGTTAATGAGCAAAAGCCCACTTAACACCTTCTGTTATGCCAAGTATTTCTGATTGGTACAAATTATTCAAGGAGCGTCGAGAACGTGTTCACGTCACAGGACGGCCATCAACATCAACTGACAATCGACACATATATAAAAAAAAAAAGGAATTGGTGCATGAGAATCGACGATTAACAGTCAGAGATCTTAACGAGATCATCGTTACAATATTGGAAGGATCAGACAAAACCATTTTGAAAGAGCATTTGGGACTGAGAAAAGTAAAAGCACGATTGGTTTCAAAATCACTCATTTTTTATTGAAAAACAGTGTCGCCTTAACATCTGTGAAACATTGCTTTCCGACTACCAGGATGTTATGAAACGCATTGTTACTGGCGATAAGTCTTGCAGCTATGATTACGACGTGGCAAAGGTGAACCGAAACCGAAAAACCACGTA
Organism: Bactrocera latifrons; assembly: GCF_001853355.1. Taxonomy (NCBI): domain Eukaryota; kingdom Metazoa; phylum Arthropoda; class Insecta; order Diptera; family Tephritidae; genus Bactrocera; species Bactrocera latifrons. The sequence continues at coordinate 866,135 of NW_017534675.1, forward strand.
ATAGCTGGTCAAAAAACAAGGCTATGTAGACAAGTTTCCTTGATTATCGATTGAAAGCTATTCTGGCAGAAGTGTGTTGGRACCAAGGCGGATTACCTCAATATCGTTCCCCCCAGATTTCGAAGAAAAAATTACGAATTGAAACAAAACAAAGTCCTACTATTTTTGTTGGAGCTTCAAAGTATTTTTGTTTCTCTTTTCACCTCATTTTTCCCCCAAATATCTCCCCCGTACAATTCATCAACGAAATATCAACTCAATTAGATTTTGTTTATTTCTGTTATTATTTTCTTTTGAAGCAAATCCCTCAAAGCGGGGACAAAAATATTATTGAATGGTGACATTTGCATAATTTGTTTGCTTTTGAAGTGTTGCATATTTTTTTACTTAATGYGTTTGCTTGTTGAGCAATTCGCAATTCGCTGAAATTATCAAACAGCCATTCTCGGCCATCTGTCGGCCTGCCGCCGCCCATTTGTCGATCAATCTTCTGGGCGATGATGCTATACGATCAGTATTTGGCGGCCGGGTGACTGAATTTTCAAAATATTCAAAATTGCCAAGTAGCAAAATAAATAATTTAATGCAAATTACAAATTGAAATGTTTATTTTCTTAATGCCGCACTATTATAAATTTGAGCATCCGAGAATTGTGCAAAATTACATAAACCACAAAAGCCACACCAATTTATGGTTTTGAATGCAAACGATTTTGTACTTTCTTGTATATTTACAAAAGCAAATTACATTAAGTCTATAATTACTGTTCGTTTATCGATTTTGGTAAAAATAATTATTTCGCAAATAGTTTAATTGCAAATCGCAGTTAATATATCTAGACTTCTCTSTATTTATAGTGTAGTTAGAATATTTTTATTGCGGAATTTGAAGAATTTGCATGTTTTGCAAGTTTTTTGAAAACTCARCTGCAAGAAAGCTGCAGCATCAGCAACATATGTATGTGGCATATACTTTACATAAGTTTCTYTTATGTATATAATAAACACCCTCAYATTTATAAAGTCACATTGCAGTATCACACACACACAAACACACTCACATGCTGTTGCTTCTGCATAAGTACCGTATTAAATTTTACTTCAACGTCAGCGCAAACGTTGCGTTTTGCATAATTCAAATGCAGACGGCACCAATGTTTTCTATGGAAGTAGGCTAAACACTCAGCAACGGTGCACAATGGAGAGCGAGCATTGTTATTTTTAAAAATTATGGAACACTCTTGGTGCACATGCATTGGAGTCAACTTTTTTTTTTTAATTGACAAAGTAATAAAATAAAATTGACTAATTTGTTGTCACACTGGAAGGAGATTCTTGAATGCCTCAAACAGCTGAGTGGCAATAAAAATTTTAGATGAGTATACAAAATGGTGGAGGAATACACAAATTTTTAAACGACAAATGAAATTATGTTTAAAAATATTTTTGCTTTTCGAAGACTGAGGCTGAAGTCACATTTGGTAAAAAATTTTTTGTTACAATTTAAAAAAATATTATTTTTCAAAACCGAGTTATTTATATGAACATAGYTTTTTAACTGCCAAACTATTAAATATTTAAAATATTTATTAATATGTAATTTCAGCAGGAAATTCATTATTACATAGAAGTTAGAAAAATTAAAATAAAAAAATTTAAACTTATAGACTTCCTAGTTAGAGCAGAAGCCCACTTGGCACCCYCTGTTAAACCAACAATTTCGACGTGAAATACTGAATATCATTTAGTTTGAAGCTACCTTCTGCGCATAGATTACTACTGAAGAAAAAACTCGCTTCTGTTCCTGTTTCACATTTTCATCCGTCGGTGAATATGATATGCAGATTCACCATTGAAACTGTTGATCACAGAGTCATTGGTCCATTCTTCTCAACTGGTGCTTGAAACGTTGTGTTTAATTGCTCACGGATCTCACTTTCTCTACCGCGTTACCAATTTTGATATTTAAAAGATAAATTTATAAATAAAATTTTCAACAGCGCTTTCTAACAATCGAAAAGGAGACCTTTAGAATGAATAGTCTACATTTTTTGGAAAATCGGGCAGATTTTGACTCATATTGAGTTAAATAGTTTGATTATGGCAATGTAATATACGAGGTGTGTTCAAGAAATAATTTAATTAATTTTAAAATATTTAAATTTCGCATAGCCATTTTCGGAGATTGTATAATACACCAAACTGCGAAAGTCTAGTTGAAACTGCTGAAATATCTGAGTCATGAGAATTACTAGACACAAAAATAGGAAAACGAGAGTAAAAATGGCATCATTTTTCTCTGATAACAAAGGCCAGAGGCTGTTTAATAGATGTAAGGTTGCTGATATTTAAATATTCTGCCGTTACATGAGTTCAATATGCCTTACTCAAAAAAGCATATCGATAGTGTACAAATACCCATAACTAGGTACAAAGTAATAAATCGAAATTTTCTCTATGAATATAATAAGGCATATTTCAAAGAAGGGGGTCAGTGAGCTTCTTTACGGATGGGTGGGGTTTACTGTCAAGAGCTCTCTATCAACTCCAGCTATAGACTTTCTGACTATTGCAGTTATTTCCGAKCCGCGGTTGTTCCTCCCGAGTGCAGCCTGCTTCAGAGAAGTGACCATCCACTCAGATAGCAGGGCGGCGATACTAGTCTTGAACTTATTAATAGTGCGTTCAGGGCAGGTCAAAGAGTGTCTCAACTCGCTATCAATAGCATCGAGTGTGTTTGAGATAAGACTGGTATGATAGCCAGTCCACAGCGGAATCGCTGGAAATGGTAAAGCTGATGAGCCAGTAAAGAAAGGCCCCCTAGTACTGCTATCAGTAGAAAAGTAGCAAGTCAGTGCTCCCTTATCCTCTTGTGTTCTACTATTGGATAGCTGGGATAAGCGGAAGCTTGTCCAGCGCTGGACCACCATCGGTACATGTGATATCGCAAAAGCCTATTGGCTCACGATAGATCGAAAAAAATTAGTGATCTCTTTGCACTCAGTAAGGCTATTCTCTCCCTAGTTGTGGGACTTTTAACAGCCCGTTGCCCTATTGGCGTCTATATTGTAAGGCTGGAAATCTTACCAGAATCTGTAGGGATGAAGATGAGTTGGAAACAACTCAACACTTCCTTCTTGACTCTCCCGCGTTTGTGAGGTCAATACTTAAACACTTAGCAGGGCATACCTTCAGACATCCCACCGAACTGGCGGGAATGGAAATTAATCGCCTGTTCAACACAGGAGTTTTTCCTTTCTAAGGCTTCAAAAAGGACTACATATAGCAGTTGGTGGGCGATATTTCTAAATAAGCCATTTAACCAAATGACACCTAGGCTAACAAAATGTATATTCCAACAAAAAAGGAATTATATCATGATGATATCGATTCAAAATTTTTAATGAAATGTTTATAAGTTATAAAAATCAGAGATTCCTGAATCTTCACTTGACTTMAGTATTGTCTTTGTACCGCATATATAGATATTGACCTACTTAGTTTCTTTTTTATTTTTAATSTGTATGGTACTCTACTAATATATACTTCTTAGTATATAATATTTTCTAACATTTCTTTGTTTTGTTCTATTCTATTTTTTCTTTGGCATCCCTAACAATTAATCACAGTGGCTGGCTACAGCTTTTGTCGGCCTACAAAACTAGAATGCAGAATACTGTAAATCTTTAAGTTTTACTGCGACAAATATTGACAGCTGTTAGTTTTTTCCTTACTTTCGAAATATATTTTTATATTTTTGTTTAGTGTATATGAGATCATAAATTTATTTTGTTGAGTTTTTTGACAAATTTTAGCGAAATAAGCTACCATATGAGTATTACTTTAATCACGCAGCCCTAAAAACTAAAAAATCTCTAGAGATTCTGCGTTGAAAATTAATGAACAGCTAAACTGCGGTTAACCGTTATACAAAATTTAATTAGTGGTTGCGCTTGCTGGTTAAAGCTTTATTATTGACTTTCAAAAAAGGGGTTTTAATATAAATATAATAAATGTTTTCGAAATCTTTTTCAACTTCCAATATAATATAAACAAAATTTTAGTAAAGTTTTTT